>NW_026652281.1:71965071-72122680 GCF_009828535.3 Hylobates moloch | reverse complement strand
CCGAGTAGCTGAGATTACCATACCCGGCTAATTTTTGTATTATTAGTAGAGGGGGGGGGTT
Source organism: Hylobates moloch (assembly GCF_009828535.3). Classification (NCBI taxonomy): domain Eukaryota; kingdom Metazoa; phylum Chordata; class Mammalia; order Primates; family Hylobatidae; genus Hylobates; species Hylobates moloch. The sequence goes on along the minus strand of NW_026652281.1, from coordinate 72,122,619 downwards.
TTGCCATGTTGGCCAGGCTGGTCTCGAACTCCTGACCTCAAGTGATCCACCCACCTCAGCCTCCCAAAATGCTAGGATTAGGGATTACAGGCTTGAGCCACTGCGCCCGGCTTCTACCCCCACTTTTTTTTTTTTTTAAGATTCCTCCATGTCTTTTCATGTTAATTTTTCTTTAACAAAAAGGAAGTTCAAATCTCTGAAAGTACAGTATATAAGAAACACCAGTTTTACCCATCTTTCAGAGGGAAAAAGTGCCGACATGCCATCTTGGCTTTAGGTCTCCCTTTTATCCTTGTTTGGAATAACCCTACACGTGTGGTTAGAGTCTCCCTGTTCTCATCCCTGGTCACTTTCCAGTGAAGACTCTTAGCAGCTTCCTCCTCAGTGTGTGTCCAGAAACGGCAAGCAATTTTGAGTAGCGTGATGCTGAACTTTACATGAATGGCTTTCTGTAGTGAGAAGGCGCCTGTCACCCACGGCCTGCAGAGGCTGCGTGGCTTGCGGGGGGACTAGAGGCCCAGCCATGGGCCTTCTTCCCCTGGTCTACACAGCAGCTTTTCCCAAACCCACTGAGATGGGTCAGGCTCCTAGACAGCCTGAGAACAAAGCCCCTTTGTGACTTTTGTTTTGAATCAGGCTTGTGACAAAGGGGAGGAGCCACTGGGCTGGATGGATGGGGGTGCCCGGAGCGCGTTGTTGTTGCAGGGGAAGAAAACAAAATTGTATCTTTTTTTTGGCGATGTTGTCTTGCCAATCCCTCCCTCCCCCAGCCCTCCGAACAGCAGGATTTCCCAACGGCAGCTTGGGAAAAAGACCTAGCGGCAGCTTGGGGAAAAGACCCAGCGCTCCGTTTAGAAGCAACGTGTATCAGCCAACTGAGATGGCCGTCGTGCTCAACGGTGGGACCGTAAGTATCAAGATGTGATGTGGGGGTAGGAAGCCTAGGAGTGTACAGTGTGGGGAAGCAGCTTCAACAGGGACATACTCCTCCCTGGAGGCTGCTCATGTGGCCTGCAAGGACCGCAGCTCAAACGCATGCAATGCTTTTATTTTTCTTCTTTCCCTTTCTACCCCTTTTCTCCACACACGGAATACCCACCTCTATTTAGAAAACCATCTGTAGATTCGTTTGAAAGAGCTCGTAATCCTTGAGGCTGTTGGACCAAGTGAATTATTTGGCTTTCATGATACAGTGCCCCAGCTTTGTCCCTGGGAGGTGACTTTTGGAAAAAGCCCAGAATGATGGAGCGCCCCTAGCAGATTTTGCTAACATCCAGCCTTGTTTAAGGTCCCCGGTCACCCTTCTGTTGATTCCCCCCAGCTGGATACCAGGTTCTCTCTCCCATTCCCTAAGAGATGTCTTAAGAAATTGAAGCAGTTACTATTTCTCTGCCTCAAACACAGAAGCAGGTTTACTACTATCTGATGCCAAACAGACCTTCAGCAGAATTGTCATTGTTTACGTTTGCCTCCGTGGAATGACATTATTTTGTTTCTCCAGCAATCCAAAGATGCACTCTCATCCCCACGTTTAATTTCCAAACATAGCTACATGCTTCTTTCAGAAACAAGGCCTGAGCCAGTTTACATGTGTAAATTGGGTTTCCATTGTTTATATCATGCTCCAACTCCATAACCCAACCTGAGCATTCTTCTTCTTCTGGTTTTTTTTTTTGATGTAAATCAGGGATGGTCTTTGATCTCTAGAGGGAACTGAGGTTTTCCTGGCCTTTTGAATGGTATGCTAGACATTGGTTTGCATTGGTTTGCAACAGGCTCAAAGACAGAATCACAGATTTGCATTCTTAAAACCCCCTGCCAACAACTGGGCTGTTTTATTGTCCCGAGCCAAGAAAAGCCTGATTCACAAGCATTCGGCCTGTGTGTTATAATAAATACGGTTAGAAAAGCCCCCATCCGTCACTCTTAAGCCCTCCTGGTTCCTTCAAGGCCAGTGTGTGAAAAAGTAGTCAAGACAGAAAGTGAATGAGTTGAACTCACATTCCTTAGGGGTGGATGATTATAGAAAAGGGAGCTGGGCTTCCCAAGAGCCACAGCAGCATGACTCACAGTCATTGCTGCCTCTCCTGGGAATTATTCGGCCCATCTAGGTAAAAGCAAGGTAACTTATTTTTGCCGCGTTGTTTACGCATCGGTTTCTAATGCTGACTTTGCAAAGCACAGAGTTCTCAGTGTGTTATCCTTATGTGTTATTCCAGATCCCAACTGCTCCGCCAAGTCACACAGGAAGACACCTTTGGTGAAAGACTTTAAGTTCCAGAGAATCAGAATCTCTCTTACCGATTTCCCTCCCTGGCTGTGTCTTTCTTGAGGGAGAAATCGGTAACAGTAGCCGAACCAGGCCGCCTCACAGCCAGGAAATTTGGAAATCCTAGCCAAGGGGATTTCGTGTAAATGTGAACACTGACGAACTGAAAAGCTAACACCGACTGCCCGCCCCTCCCCTGCCACACACACAGACACGTAATACCAGACCAACCTCAATCCCCGCAAACTAAAGCAAAGCTAATTGCAAATAGTATTAGGCTCACTAGAAAATGTGGCTGGGAAGACTGTTTCATCCTCTGGGGGTAGAACAGAACCAAATTCACAGCTGGTGGGCCAGACTGGTGTTGGTTGGAGGTGGGGGCTCCCACTCTATCACCCCCTCCCCAGCAATTGCTGGACCCCAGCTGGCCTCTTGGAGAAGACCGTTGCGTTGAGGACAAATGGGGACTTTGCCACCGGCTTGCCTGGTGGTTTGCACATTTCAAGGGGGTTAGGAGAGTTAAGGAGGTTGTGGGTGGGATTCCAAGGCGAGGCCCAACTGAATCATGGGGTGAGCTTTATAGCCAGTGGAGGTGGAGGGACCCTGGCATGTGCCAAAGAAGAGGCCCTCTGGGTGATGAAGTGACCATCATATTTGGAAAGTGATCAACCACTGTTTCTTCTATGGGGCTCTTGCTCTAGCGTCTATGGCGAGAACACAGGCCCTGCCCCCTTCCCTTGTAGAGCCATAGAAATATTCTGGCTTGGGGCAGCAGTCCCTTCTTCCCTTGATCATCTCGTCCTGTTCCTACACTTACAGGTGTATCTCCAAACCCTCTCCCAATTTTATTCCCTTACTCATTTCAAGAGCTCCAATGGGGTCACCAGCTGAAAGCCCCTCCGGGAGGCAGGTTGGAAGGCAGGCACCACTGCAGGTTTTCCACGATGATGTCACCTAGCAGGGCTTCAGGGGTTCCCACTAGGATGCAGAGATGACCTCTCGCTGCCTCACAAGCAGTGACACCTCGGGTCATTTTCATTGCTGTGGTGAAAGTTCCTGGAAGGAATGGATCACATGATGGTTTCTTGTTGCTTTTGGAGGGTGTGGGGGATATTTTGTCTTGGTTTTTCTGCAGGTTCCATGGAAACAGCCCTTTACCAAGCCCATTGTTTCTGTCATGGTTTCCATCTGTCCTGAGCAAGTCATTCCTTTGTTATTTAGCATTTCGAACATCTCGGCCATTCAAAGCCCCCATGTTCTCTGCACTGTTTGGCCAGCATAACCTCTAGCATCGATTCAAAGCAAAGAGTTTTAACCTGACGGCATGGAATGTATAAATGAGGGTGGGTCCTTCTGCAGATACTCTAATCACTACATTGCTTTTTCTATAAAACTACCCATAAGCCTTTAACCTTTAAAGAAAAATGAAAAAGGTTAGTGTTTGGGGGCCGGGGGAGGACTGACCTCTTCATAAGTCAGTACGTCTGAGCTGAGTATGTTTTAATAAACCTTTTGATATTTCTCGAGGCCCTAGTCTCTGCTGTCTCCCCTTCCCACCCCATCCTTGCAAAGCATTGGGGAAAATAAGGCCAATCTGGCCCTCCCTGTGTGGCCCTCCTTCGAGTTTTCCTTAACAGCTAGTGCATTTCCTTGTGTTACCACGCATGGGGAAGAAAACGCATGGCCCCAGAATGCCACCCCCACCTGAGCTCCCCGGAAGCACCCCGCCTCTGCCCAGAGCATGTGCTTGCTTCTAGAGAATCCCGTTCCAGTCATTGCGTGGACTGAAAACGTAAGAGTCCTGGGGAGGGGTGGGAGGGAATGAAGCTAGGACCTGGGGTGGGGGTGGGGGCGGTTGCATGCAGACCCGGTATTCTGAAAAGAAAGAAATCTTCAAACACCTCGGTCCTCTCCGGTGAAAAACGACAGCATTACACATTCTCGTGCCAGGAAATGGTTACTCACCCCCGCTCTCTGGAGTCCTTTGGAGCTTTCTGATACCATTCACACGATGGAGCAATTCACACGTTCGTTTTCTAAGTTCTTTATTGTCCAAGCATATAAGGTGAGCACAGCACAAATGGCTGCCATGGAAAGTCATGCTTCTCCAACATAAGAACAGAGCCATCTTTGAGCCATGGGAAGCCTCACTTAATGAGACCTTCCCCCCCTTTTAAATCTGATATGTTATCGCACTTAGGGTTTTGTTTTATTTTGGCTTTTAAGGTTGAGAGTGGGCTGAACGCCTTCATAATGGGGGCGGAGGCGGGAGTGAGAGGAGAAGGGAGACAGCTGTTCTTTTTCTAATGACAACACCTGAAAAGTACCAAGAGGCATCTTTGCCAAGAGACTGTAGCAGCCAGCTGCCCCCCGTGGAGCAAGGTTTAAAGACAAAAATAAATGGCACCTCTGTTTAAGATGTGTTTGTGTAAACAATACTCGTTTGGGGAAAACGTCCTGGGAGGAGAGCATCTGTGATCCAAATCTCTCATTGTAAGCACAAATCGTTCCGTGTCTGGTTATTAAAATCGCTTTGGGTCTATAACAGCCACTCTTGTCCCCCCTTTTAGTAGAAAATTGTCATTCTAGCCTGGATTTCTCCCTACTGGAGATGGAGGGTGGGAAGAGAAGGGAGTCAACTCTGACAGCTTACAAACTGGGAAGTTCTGTGCATCTCCAGGGATTCCAGAGTTGAAGATGCGGTTGTTGGAACCTGGACGCCCAGTGCTTTTTTTTTTTTTTTTTTTTAGCCCAGATGCCATCAGGACCCACTGACCAAGGGTGAACTCGGGTGGTGGTCTTGGTTGGCCGAGGCTGAGTTGAACGCCTCAGGCCAAACCCCAAGTTGAAAGGGAGCATTGTGGCTTTTATAATCCAATGATGCAATGATGATACCAGCTTACAGGAGTTCTCAGCAGGTGCTTTTTATTAATTGATGAAGAGCTAAGGCTCACTTTTGATAGATAATATATATTTATTAAATGCATTAATGTGTGTTTTATAATGTACCTTTATCTTTTCCCCCGGCTGATTGTTGCATACTTATAAAAAAGAAGTTAAAGAAATTTCAAGACAATCAATATGTACCATAAACGACTATATAAATATTACAAATTTAAAAGGTTGTAAAGCATGGGCAGATAGGTTTTATTTTCAAAATGCTGTTCTTAACACAAAAATAAAGGCTTTACTATTTACTTAAGATGTGTGGTAGCTTGTCAAAACAACCCAATGCAACTAACTACTAGGCTTTCAGATCTGCCCTGAGGCTCAGTCTGTGGCATTTTAAATGGGAGAATCTTGGTTAACGGCAAACCACAGAACAAATTAAGGTAATAAGTTTACCCATAAAAGCAGGAACTTTCTATATAATACTTTGGGACTTAACAAAAATCCTTTGTTACATCTGTCTGGGTTTAAGTGTCTCATCTTGTTGGGTTTGCAGTAAAAGTTAAGGAGTGGTCTCCTTTGGAAATGATCATAAGTATAAGGTCTTTATTATAAAGAGAGTGGTCAGTCACTAGGTAAACTTAAAACCAAATTCAGAGGTTGGGGACTTAAATTAGAATATGCATCTTTGCAAAGGCGGCCACAAGTGGGAAAACTGGTAATAAGAGCACTTCTGTATCCCTTGGGACTAGAGTTCATTGTACATTTTAACAGCAGCTGGTGTAGATGGATACTCCTGAGGCACTGAAGAAGTAATCTGGATGAATGAATAAAATGTGGGGATAATGCAGAAAGTGAAGACTGGTCCTTTCTTTTCTAAACTATTTGCACTAAGCCTTGTTCACAATGAATCCTATCTTGTACAGAAAAGATTCCATTTTCACATGTTCCAAGTCTTGTTAAAGAAATCACGAGAGAGAGCATCATATGGACATTTTCCTTGCATAAGGGAACTTGTGCTCGAATGGGCAAAGATACGTCTTAGCTATGGTTAAGATGATGGAATTTTCATCTTGGCTGCAGGTACCGCATCATCCTCCATTTTGCATTTCACTGCAAAGAAAAGAAAGGGAAAGTCACGATCAATTTACATACGTAGACAGGCTTGTCATTGGGAAGCCGGAAACTGATGTGTGGACAAGGTCAGTTGCACCAAAACCCACTGTGTGCCTGCTATTCATGGTTCCGGCCCCATGGATCCACGGGGAAGAACACAGGCCCATTGTGCTCTAAGGACAGCACCTGAAAGTTCAAAACCACTTCCGGACTGTTCATGGCCATTCTTAATTCAGTTCAGAAAGAGGTCAGAAGTGTGCTTTGCCGGTCAGGGTACTGAAGGAAGGCAATTTTACTAAAGACGATGACAGATTCCAGGCTCTCCACTCAACCCCATCTGTCACCACACACCCTGTTCTCCAGCCACCCAAAATGGAAAACTCAGGGTATCACTGGGGTCAATGCAAAGGTCAGAAGAAAATCTTTTCTCTTATGTCATGGTCTGGACCAAGAACCTGATCTCGGTGACTTCCTGTGTCTGCCAAACAGGAAAGTTAGCTCCACACAGGGCATGGCTCTGTGTGTAAGGGGAATTAATCCCAACAGATAAAAGCCTCTCCCCAGTTAAATATGGAAACCCAGTCCCTTGGTGGGTGCAGTAGGGATCCTTTTGGAAAGATCCTCTCTTTTCATACATCTTTCCCTTGAGTGTCCAAGTGCCGCTTGCCCATATGTGAATGTCTTGAAAGGTGGTTTGAGCCAGGCCACAGACTCTGATGATTTATGGAGAGCATCGGTCTGGTAAAAAGGGTGTTTGAGCTTGTTACTACGTAGGGCTGAGGTTTCAAGTGAACCTGCCCTCGTCCTGACCTCCCAGCAACTAAGGGCATGCATCAGCCAGATGTGGCAAAGAGGTAGGTATGTACATCATCCCATGAAATGCATTTTTTTTGTCTTTTTGGGGACAGAGTCTCTCTCTGTTGTCCAGGCTGGAGTGCAGTGGCAAGATCTCGGCACACTGCAACCTCCGCCTCGTGGGTTCAAGTGATTCTCTTGCCTCAGCCTCCCAAGTAGCTACAGGCGTGCACCACCGCGCCCTGCTAATTTTTGTATTTTTAGTAGAGATGGGTTTCCCCATGTTGCCCAGGCTGGTCTCGAACTCCCAGCCTCAAGTGATCCACCCGCCTCAGCCTCCCAAAGTACTGGGGTTACAGGTGTGAGCCACTGCACCTGGCCCTAATGTGGTTATTTTCTGATGGAGGTGGGATGAGGGCCTTCAGCAACACAGACCAGCCCTGCAGTCTTCAAACTGAGGGCAAGGGTTCTTGGTCATGGTTCATTCAAAGGAAATCAATTTCCAGATCATCAGCTTCCTGTCCTCCTGTCATTCCTGGCCCGGTGTGTAAAAACTCCCCAGGTGCCAAACAAGAAGGCAGTTCAAAATGAGGGCCCTCAGAGTCTCCTTATTTTCTATGTTTGACAACTATCAAATTGTATCACGTATTTATTTGGTTTTGCCTACTACTAATAATTGTATTAGCAACACAAATCAGAAAAAAATATTTTTAATACTTGGAGCCTGTGGTCACAGGACATTTTAAAACATTTTTTCAAGGTATATACCTTTTTTATTCCATATATATGGAAGCTCTATGGGCAACCACAGTGAAAACCCTATGTGCATCTAGACCCTACTAACGATGACATTAACCCTTCATAGTCAAGGATGCGCCACACCTCCCTAAAGACTGTCCCACTAGTTCACTGATCCCTGAGATGCTGGTGATTAACAACTCACCAGGGATTGGGGCAGAGTCCCGAGTTGTAGCATTTGCCATTTCCATAGCCTATTGGAAGCCAGCAGCCTGACAACGTAACAGTTGGGAAGAGGTGCGCACAGTCAGATGGAGCGGGGCTGCCCTGGATCCCCCCAGGGAGGTACGCAGGTCAACTAGTGCAGCCAGCATCAGGCATAACTTCAGACCTGCAGGCTGGCTCTCTAGGGACAAGTTGGGGACATCTGCAATAGGGGGAAATTGTTAGAAATGCAAATTCAGGGCCCTTTTCCGGGCAGACAGAACCAGACACTGGGGGTGGAGCCCACTCATCTGCAGTTTAACAAGGCCTACAGGTGATTCTGATGGATGCTAGTTAAAGTTTGAGAACCACTGATTACTGGTTTTCTACCCTGGCTGCATGTAAGAATCACGTGGTCAGCTTCTGAAATTTATTGGTGCCTGGGTTTCACTCCAGCAATTCTGATGTAACTACCCTGGGGCCCGGGCATCAGTAGCTAGGTAAAGCTCCCGTGTGTTGCTAAGGTTCAGCCAGGGTTGAGACACAGATGGGGCTTAGAATCCCTTTAAAGAAACATGACTGTAAGACACTGAGGAGTCTAGAATTCCCCTCAACTTCTTAGCATCATGCTGGCTGCCTGTGAGTCTCACAGTTTAAGCTGCTAAAGAGAGAGCTGGCAGACAGGCTGGGCACAGTGGCTCACGCCTATAATCCCAGCACTCTGGGAGGCCAAGGCAGGTGGATCACTTGAGGTCAGGGGTTCGAGACCAGCCTGGCCAACATGGTGAAACCCTGTCTACTAAAAATACAAAAATTAGCTGGGCATGGTGGCAGGCGCCTGTTAATCCCAGCTACTCGGGAGCCTGAGGCAGGAGAATCGCTTGAAGGGAGGCAGAGGTTGCAGTGAGCCAAGATCGTGTCACTGCACTCCAGCCTGGGTGACAGAGCAAGACTCTGTCTCAAAAAAAAAAAAAAAAAAAGAGAGAGATAGCTGGCAGACAGACAGATGCTGGAGGCAATTAATAGCTGGAGGAAAGGACTGGCTTCTGGGAGGATTCCCCAGCCCTTGGGTTTTCTTTAGTTTTCTTCAACTGCCTGAAGGAAGAATTCACCTGCAAGCCATTGTCCTGGTATTTTACCCAATTCCTGTCCATGCCTTGACAACCTTGTTGGCTACTCCCTACGTGTTGACCTTGCCTGGGAAAAAGCCCCTTAGTATCTCTTTAGATCATCACTCAGAAATCTTGACAGAGGAGGGCAGAAAGGAATGAGCTAGGGACCTTGTTCACGGTGGAGGAATGAGAGGTGTTATCTCGAGTTGACGGGCTGGAAATCAAGGTGGGATGTGGAGCCTCCCAGTGGAATTACCTGGGGAGTTTTGAAAACCCTACACAATTAGGTCACCATCTCTGGAGGCACAACCACACTGGAAAACTGCTTGGCGTTACCAAGTGGAACTGAGTCTGACAGTGAATACAAACGATTCCACTCCCGTATCCCACTGCAGAAACCCTTCCATACGTGTACTGGGAGGATGCTCGTGATAGCAAAACCTGGACACAACCCAAATGTCCATCAGCTGTTGACTGGATAAACCAATTGTGGTCTACCTGACCAGTGATTATACAACAGTGAACATGAGTGAGCCACAGCCACACGCATCAGCTTGGATTAGCTTAAAAATGTTGCAGGAGGCTGGGCGCCGTGGCTCACGCCTGTAATCCCAGCACTTTGGGAGGCCGAGGCGGGTAGATCACGAGGTCAGGAGATCCTGGCTAACATGGTGAAGCCCCGTCTTTTACTAAAAATGCAAAAAATTAGCCGGGCATGGTGGCGGGTGCCTGTAGTCCCAGCTACTAGGGAGGCTAAGGCAGGAGAATGGCGTGAACCTGGGAGGCGGAGCTTGCAGTGAGCCGAGATCGTGTCACTGCACTCTAGCCTGGGCGACAGAGTGAGACTCCGTCTCAAAAAAAAAAAAAAAAAAAAATGTTGAAGGAAAGATGAGAGGCACGGAATAATACATATAGTGTGATTCTATTTATAGCAAATCTAAATGCTGAGAGATGCATACAAAGGTGAAAAGAGCTCCAAAGAAAAGCAAGAGAACAGCTATCACGATAGTCAGGGAAGTGGCTTCATGGGGGAAGAGCTTTAAAACTGTTGACAGTGTTCTGTTTGTTTGTTTGTTTGTTTGTTAAATGTTGTAGAGGTCTCGCTTTGTTGCCCAGGCTGGAGTGCAGTGGTGCGATCATAGCTCCCTGCAGCCTCTGACTCCTGGGCTCAAGCGATCCTCCACAAATGTTTTATTTATTGTTATATGTGTTTTATAGCCACTGTTGTACGTATATTTCACCCCCCAAAAGGTAAAAAGAAATAGGTATGTTCGTGTACTGCTTGAAATTACAAAGCCAACCAATAAAGGAATGGAAAAGAATGATTTAGCTGTTTTCAGGAGGAGAGGGACGGAATCTAAGCTAACCCTCACCTATCATGGCAGGAAATCAGTAGATCCTATTGAAAATCTTATTACCATAGAGGCCTGTTCCAGATACAGAAGTAACGCCCTGAGGAGCAGCTGAAGTTCAAAGTCATTGCCTTTGGGGATGCACTACTTTGCTAAAAATTAAGCAAGAGATAAAATCACGACTTGGTGGTCTTCCTCCTCCTGGTCTTGGCAGAACACAGCCTTGCACAGGTAGGTACTTGATCAGCGGAGGGAGGAAAGGGGGAGGGAAGCAGGGGTGAGAGACAGGACAGAAGAAGCAAGCCAGGATGCTGTAAAATGCAGCTTCCACCTTAGCTCAGAGACATCATCGTGGTTGGCTTCCAACACCAACAGACAGATGCCTCAGCGCCCCTACGCTGTCCTTATCCCTCTCAGCAGGCTGACGCCCAGCCAGTTCCGGAAGGGCTGGGAGAGTGGAAAATCCCAGAGAGAGATACACCAGCCCTTCAGCTTCAATTAAAGGCAATGTGACAAGAAGAGCCTTGCATGCTAATAAGACTCGGTACATCTTCTCCTCGTGGTCGCCCTTATCCTCTCAGTCAATTGAATTGACTGAGAATTCAATTCACAGCCCAGAGAAAAACCTCCCAGCCAGCAGCACAGGACAGATAAAGAAGATGCCCAAAGCTCAAGACAGGAAATCTGGGGACCACAGGGTCATCTGGCCACTCATACAATGTTGTCCAGACAGGGCCTCAGCATAAAAGGATGACCTGGAGTGAAAATACAGATTTCTGGGCCCCACCCCAGACCTTTAGAAACAGAATCTCCAGGAGTGAGGCCTGGGAATCAGTATCCCCCTCCACCTCAGTGCTGTGGGTGGGCGTTTTGATCTGGCAAGTTTGGGAAAGAGGGCAGATCTGGGCAAGTTTGGGAAACGTGCCCGTTTCCTGAGTCAACTGTGAGCCAGGGTTGAGAATGGCACCTGCCTCCTAAGGGCGCTGAGAGAAGCAAAAGAGGCAAGCCGTGCAAAATGCAAAGTGCTCAGCACTGGTTCTGACCCAGAGTTAGGCACTTGATAAATATCGGCTATTATTATTTGCGTTTTTATTGAGACCAGGTCTCGCTCTGTTACCCAGGCTGGAAAGCAGTGGTGCAAATCAGGACTCACTGCAGTCTCAACCTCCTGGGCTCAAAGGGTCTTTCCACTTCAGCCTCCTAAGTATTAATATCTGGGACCACACACACGCACCACCATGCCTGGCTAATTTATTTTTATTTTGGGTTGAGATAGGGTCTTGCTATGTTGCCCAGCCTAGTCTCTAACTCCTGGGCTCAAGCAGTCCTCCTGCCTCAGCCTCCCAAGATGATAGGGTCACAGGTGTGAGCCATAGCACCTAGCCAGCTATTATTATTCTTAGGGCATATTCTTTGCCCTCAAAGATGTCACAGTATAGAAGGTGAGGCAGAAAAAATCAACAGGAAATTGTAAGAACCAGGAGATGCTCACATACTGTGGAGAGAACTTGCTTCAGTAGATACCATCTGCCACACAGCTGTGGACCATAACCGTGCTGGGGCCTGGGATTACAAGGAGGAGACTGGCTCACGCTCCCAAATCAGCAATATCTATGAGAAACCTTAAAATGTTCATCTTTTACTCAATTAGCTCCCGATTTCTAGGATTCCAGGTAAATAATAAAAGCAAACACTTCTATGGTACTTATGAAGCCCTTGACACATACGAAGTCATAGTGAGCTAAGTGCTATTATTTTCCGCAGTTTTACAGGTAGGGAGACTGAAGCAGAGCCAGGTCATGTAACTTGCTCAAGGTTACCCTGTGAGCTGTCTGGCTGCTGCTGCTCTTAAAACTCTACAGGGTCAAGATCTCACAACTGCCTCCCACCAGGACAGTAAAAATGTCTGTGATTAAAGAAGCAACAACGATGTTATGCAGACAAAGGTGTTCACTTCCGCATCCTCTACCACATAAACAGTTTGAGAACAACCTAAATGCCCAACAGTCAGGGAATGATTAAGTATCTGATAACCTATAACCTTGATGTGATGTAATATAATGAAGCCATAAAAACATGATGTTTTGGCAAAGTGTAAAAACAGGGAGAAATGTCGGTGGGAAAATACAGTGCAGCACATTTCCTGTAAATTTCCATTATGCAAATTTGAAATTGTTCAATACCAAGTTAATCGTGTCTCCAGGGAGTACAAGGATGGCACAAGGGCATGGAGGCTTCTGTCTGTTAGAGTTGGAAGCCAAGCATGATGATGTCTCTAAGATGTAAACCAGGCTCTTTCATTTAATCATCCCTGCTTTCCTTTCTTTTCTTTCTTTTTTTTTTTTTCAGAGACAGGGTGTCACTCTGTTGCCCAGGCTGAAGTACATGGTGCAATCACAGCTCACTGCAGCCTTGACCTCCTGGGCTCAAGTGATCCTCCTGCCTCAGCCTCCCAAGTGGCTGGGACTACAGGTGTGCACCACCATGCCCGGATATTTTTTTTACTTTTTATAGAGATGGGGTCTCATTGTGTTGTCTAGGCTGGTCTCGAACTGCTGGGCTCAAGCGATCCTACTGTCCTGGCCTCCCAAAGTGCTGAGATTACAGGTATGAGCCACCGCACCCAGCCCCTGCCTTTCTAAAGAAAAAAAAAGTTTACTTTTTAAAATTTTTATTTTTTTAGAAAAACTGACTCCTATTCCACATTCATTCTTGGGTGAGATTTTCATAATACATCACTTAAATGTAACCACCCTGTAGAAAATTACATTCATTACCTCCAAAATTACATCTATTGCTCAACTAAGTTATAACCCAGCATCTCAAATACATTAAAAAAAAAAACAAACCTGAACATAGATGTAATGATTGAAAGGAAACTGGTGAATTTTTGTTTTCCTGAATGTTCTACAGTGTACATGTATTGCTATACAACTGGGGGAAACTTTCTAAAAGAATCACCAGAAAATATACCAGACAAAAGAAAAAGACCCTCAGGGTAATCAACACCTAAACAGTATTGCTGCAATTAGAGCCCAAAGATGGGAGAAAGGCAGGAAGGATGAGAAATGGTATCAAGTGGCCAATCAGAAGCTGCAGGGGAAACTCCCCGATCATCAGATTCAGGGTGGGGTGACAGTGACGAGAGATCCACCCACAAATGGTGTGGCCTTAGTAGGGGTAACCATTCACAGAAATAATTATGAAATGTTTGCTAGGAAAAGTTTCTGATTAGCAAATTTCTAGGAAAATAACGTTTCCTCCTCAATTTGCTTGCTAACAAAAGGGTACACTTTGGCATCAAGCAGACACAGTGTTCAAATCCTGGCTCTGCCACTTAATAGCTGGATGATACCCCACCTCTGCCCCCAGCCTCAATTTCCTCATTTGAGCTATAGGTATAATAATCTCCACCTCACAGAGTCCTTATGAAGATTAAAGATGATCCACTCAAAGTGCCTGGTACACTGTACCAGTGGTACTGGTGGCACCAGTATGTGGCACATGAAGAAGGTACTCAACAAGTGTGGCTTCCTTTCCCCCCAGGTGGACTGCAGGACTATAAGCTGAATTGCTGCTAAGTAGTTCATTTAGCATCTTTTAAAATTCATAAGATGTCACTCATCTGAACGTTACTTATCTTTGCAAACTCAGGTATCAAACACAGCCAAGAACTTGAAAGTAAACAGAAGACGCCAATGTGGATGTTCCGGAATGTATTCCCCAAACTCAGAGCATGGGTGCTCATTCTTTAAACATCATTCTGGCAAGTTGACCTATCAGATATCCCAACAGCAGAAATGAATTTAGGAATGAAATACGGTCCCAATGGCTGATAAGCACATAAAAAGGTGTGCAATATCATTAATCATTAAGGAAATTAAAGCCACGATGAGATAGCCACCACACACCCACCAGAATGGTTAAAATGAAAGACTCATCACACTCATTGTTGGTAAAGATGCAGACTGCTTGTGCATCACTGATGGGGATGTAAAATGGTACAGCCACTTTGGAAAATGAGTTGGAAATATCTTAGAATTAAACGTATGTATGCCCTATAACCCAGCAACTCCAAACCCACAGCTGAAGTGAGTATTTACATCTGCCAAAAAACAGATCCAGGAGTGTTCAAAGCAGCAGCATTGGGCCAGGTGTGGTGGCACATGCCTATAATCCCAGCACTTTGGGAGGCCAAGGCTGGAGGATGGCTCGAGCCCAGGAGTTCAAGGCTGCAGTGAGCTATGATTGCACCACTGCACTCCAGCTTGGGCAGCAGAGTGAGACCCTATCTCTAAAAATAATAATAAAATCAACAAAGTGGCAGCATTTTTTTGTAATAGCCAAAAAGCGGATATAACCCAATAATCCATTACAAAGTGACTGGATTCACAACTTGTGACAATAATCATACAAAGGAATGCTACAACAGCAACACAGCAATACAAGATCAACTGAGTGCTACCCTCAACAATTTAGCTGCATCTCCCAGACATAATGTTCAGCAGAAGACATAGACGCCAGACACAAAGGAGTTCATTCTGTGTTTTCCAGTTAGGCAGAGAAGAAGCAAAACTACTCTGTGGTGAAAGGAGTCAGAACAGAGTTTACCTCAAGGGAAGGGGACACCGCATGGGGCATGAGGGAGCTGGCTGGAGGCCGCCCATGTTCATTATCTGGATCCAGGTGGTGGTTGAGTTGGATTCATGCACAGAATTTCACGGAGCACTGCACTGGGACCAGTGTACCCCACTGCATGTGAGTGCCACCTCAATCACCAAAATTAAAATAGGAACAATGGGGAGGAAGAAAACAGACACAAAAATGTGCCCACCTTTTTAGTCAGACCCTCAAAGAGTCTTACACACCTGAGAGGGTCCCTATGAACAATATCATAGAATTAATCAGGAAATTTGCACTAGCCAGATTCTGGACACTAGGCTCACGGCTTTACATACCTTAATTATCTCATACAATCCTCCCAACCATCCTGGGAGGTAGATGCTATCCTCATTTCCATTTTACTGACTGAGAAATTGAGGCTCAGAGATACTAAGCAACATGCCCAAGGTCACAGAATTAAGTAAATGGCCACACCAAGATTCTGATCTTGGTATCTTTTGAGTCCAAAATCCATGGTCTTAACCATCATCTGACACCACCTTGGAGCAAGAATTGGTCCCTAAAATTAGAAAGGCAGGGGAGCGTATGATATATATTACCGAGATTTTATTTTTCCATGAAGAGCAATACATTATAGAAAATACAAAGAATACAGGAAAAAAAGAAAAAAAAATCTATGCTCCTCTCCCCCAACTAGAAGAACAAATTGTGGAAGATTTCTTTCTACAAAGAAATACACGTTGAGGCCGGGCGCGGTGGCTCACGCTTGTAATCCCAGCACTTTGGGAGGCCGAGGTGGGCGGATCACGAGGTCAGGAGATCGAGACCACAGTGAAACCCTGTCTCTACTAAAAATACAAAAAAAATTAGCCGGGCGTGGTGGCGGGCACCTGTAGTCCCAGCTACTCGGAGAGGCTGAGGCAAGAGAATGGTGTGAACCCAGGAGGCAGAGCTTGCAGTGAGCTGAGATTGCGCCACTGCACTCCAGCCTGGGCGACAGAGCGAGACTCCGTCTCAAAAAAACAAACAAACAAACAACAAAAAAGAAATACATGTTGATATTCAGGGAGTAAATGTCAGTAGCCTGGTAAATTTACTTCCATTTCTTGACAGTACCAGATGCTGTGTTGCATTATTTTTGGGAAAATTAAGCCAACTTGGAAGCCACAAGGCATTCCGGGAGAACGTGACAGCCTTGAATGTGCAGTAATTGCGCCTTTCTGTTGTTGACTTCCAAACAGTTACTAAAGTTAATCCAGAGCAAAGGCTCCTTGAAGGCAGTATTTTAAATGGAAACATTTGGCGTGGGAATGGCAACAATGGTTATATTGAGACAGAACCATGGGATTATCAAGGTTTGACCCTGTAGGCTGGGCGCGGTGGCTCACGCTTGTAATCCCAGCACTTTGGGAGGCCGAGGCAGGCGGATCACGAGGTCAGGAGATCGAGACCACGGTGAAACCCCATCTCTACTAAAAATATAAAAAATTAGCCGGGCGTGGTGGCGGGCGCCTGTAATCCCAGCTACTCGGAGAGGCTGAGGCAGGAGAATGGCGTGAACCCGGGAGATGGAGCTTCCAGTGAGCTGAGATTGCACCACTGCACTCCAGCACTCCAGCACTCCAGCCAGGGTGACACAGCAAGACTCCGTCTCAAAAAAAAAAAAAAAAAAAAAAAAAGGGTTGACCCCGTAAAGGGTCTTGATTCCTGGAAAAAGAGCGATTCAATAAAAGGCTTGTTTTTAATAGGTGAAAACTGAGTTATTGACAGGGGAAGGAAGCCACCAAATCAAACCTAGCAATGGGGCCATCCAAGCACAGCTTAGTTGCTTAGAGCACACCACTTGGGAGAAGGCAGCTCCAGCTTTGAATCCCACCACCATTTACCAACTGGGTGGCCTGAACAAGTCTCTCAACCTCTTGGAAGCCTCAGCTCTCTCATTCATAAAAGGAGGATAGGAAGACTTTCCTTTTGGTAGAATTCAAAGATGAAATGAAATGGTACATATTGTATGGCACATAATAAATATTCGATAAAATTATTATTATTTTTTGAGATGGGGTCTCGCTCTATCGCCCAGGCTGGAGTGCAGTGATGTGATCTCAGCTCACTGCAGCCTCTGCCTCCTGGGCTCAGGTGATCCCCCCGACCTCAGCCTCCCAAGTAACTGGGACCACACGCGTGCACCACCATGCCTGGCTAATTTTTTGTGTCCTTGGTAGAGATGGAGTTTCACCATGTTGCTTAGGCTGGTCTCGAACTCCTGAGCTCAAGCGATCCGCCCGCCTCAGCCTCCCAAACTGCTGGGATTACAGGCATGAGCCACCGTGCTCAGCTATAAAATTATTTTTTATCACACAAGTAATGCAGTTACTGCAGAAAAACTGGAAAATATAATATTTTAAAACAAATATTTAAGCAGGTTTTCTTTAAATCATTGAGTAAGCCTTAGTTTATGTGTTATTCCTATGTATTTATAGATCTATTCGTATTTTCTTTCTATATCTCAATTTACAAGGGTAACTCCATTTTGCAATTAGCTGAATTACATTGAGATTGGAGTTTTAGTGCTGCAGTTTAAACAGCCACCATCTGGTTGTCCTTCGAAATTCTGTGTCTTCAAAAGCCGAGTGAGTCATGGGTGTGAATGAACACAGACAAACCCTGTCAGCCGTGTCTTATGACTTTTTAATTTATCACTGCATTCTCAGCTGCCGCTGCCCAAACTGAACCTTTAGAAATATCCCAGGCATTCTGAGTTTAGGGTATAAACTGTTAGCCAGTTCAGACTGGCAGAAGCTCTGTATATTACACGCTGCCTTTAAGAACAACAGAGACAAACCCTCCAGTTTATTTTTAAACAGCTCCTCTACAAGGGTAACAAATTAATAAACAATTGAGAAATTATTTCAATCTGTACTTAAGGATTGCGAGACAAGATTCACTCATCTTGATGGCTGACTCAGAACCCAGGGCAGATAGGGCTAACGTCAAGAAACTCCAAGGAATAAGAAACTACACTTGATCTTAGCCAAAAGGCCGAGAAGCGATAGGAATAAGAAACTAAACTGGCAGGGCGTGGTGGCTCACACTTGTAATCCCAGGACTTTGGGAGGCTGAGGGGGGCTGATTTCTTGAGCCCAGGAGTTCGAGACCAGCCTGGGCAATGTGGCGAAACCTCTACAAAAACTACAAAAATTAGTCGGGCATGGTGACGTGTGCCTGTAGTCCCAGCTACTAGGGAGGCTGAGGTGGGAGGATCACTTTAGCCCAGTAGGCAGCGGTTGCAGTGAGCCAAGATTGTGCCACTGTGCTACAATCTGGGGGACACAGCAAGACCCCGTCTCAAAAAAAACAAACAAACAAACAAAACTTCCCATCCCCTTTCTTCATGTTTGGTAAGGTGTTTGTTGTTGTTGTTGTTGTTTTTACCAAACATGAAGAAAGAGGATGGGAATTAACATCCTTCGAGTTTCAACCAGCGTTCTTTCTAACAGGAAGCCCCCTGGTCCACTGAAAAGGAAACGTGAACGTTTTCAACCACTTACTAAGATGAGAAATACATTTATCTACAAACAAAGCTGCATTTTTAGAAAAGATCACTGATCTCATCTTTGTCATTTTTACCCCATAAATGTCTCCTAAATCTGTCCACTTTTGTCTGTTCTTACTGCCACTGGGTCATCCGACCCATCTCCAACCTGCCCCATACTCATCTTTCCTATAAAGCCCTCCTAATGCTGTGTGGCCCAGCTGAAATTGGGTTCAACTCTGAAGTCTTCAACAAGGCCGGCCAGACACAGTGGCTCACATCTGTAATCCCAGCACTTTGGGAGGCCAAAGCGGGCGGATCACCTGAGGTCAGGAGTTCGAGACCAGCCTGGCCAACATAGTGAAACCCTGTCACTACTAAAAATATAAAAATTAGCTGGGCATGGTGGCAGGTGCCTGTAATCCCAGCTACTTGGGAGGCTGAAGTGGGAGAATCGCTTGAGCCTGGGAGGTGGAGCTTGCAGTGAGCCAAGGTCGTGCCACTGCACACCAGCCTGGGTGACAGAGCCAGACCCTGTCTTGAAAAAAAAAAAAAAAAAAGCAAGCATATGAGTACACAAAACCTTGTACATGAATATTCATAGCAGCATTATTCATAATAGCCAAAAAGTGGAAACAATTCAAATGCCCATCAATTGATAAGTGAGATGTGACACCTCCATACAATGGAATATTACTCAGCCATGCTACAGACTGAGTTATGTCCCTCAGAATTCATATGATGAAGCCTTAACTCCCACCATCTAACTGTATTGGAGATAGGACCTTTAAGGAGGTGATTAAGGTTAAGGATAGATACCTGATCTGGTAGAACTGGCACCTTTACAAGAAGAGGAAGAGACACCAGAGAGCTCCCTCTCCCATGTGATGACCCAGCAAGAAGGTGGCTGTCTGCAAGCCGGTAAGAGAGCCCTCACTAGAACCTGACCATGCTGGTTCCTTGATCTCAGACTTACAGTCTCCAGAACTGTGAGAGAACAAATGTCTGTCGTTTAAACTGTCAAGCCTGTGGTATTTTATTATGGTGGCCTGAGCTGACTAATACAAGCCGTAAAAAGGAGTAAAGTACTGACACATGCTACAACATGGATAAACTTTGCAAACATTGTGCTAAGTGAAAGAAGTCAGTCACAAAGGATTACATATTGAATGATTCCATTTATATGAACTGTCCAGACCAGGCAAATCCATAAAGAGACAGAGTAGATTAGTGGTTGTCTGGGGCTGGGAGGAATGGAAGTCTTGGGAGATAATGGCTAAAGGGTGTAGAGTTTCTTTTAGGGGTGATGAAAATATGCTAAAATTCATTTAGCGATGGTTGCAAATTCTGTGACATCTGTAGTATCTGTGATATACTAAAAGCCATTGAGTTGTACACTTTGAATTGCATGATATATGAATTATGTCTCAATAAAACTTTTAAAAAAAGAAAGATGACATTTCAATAATGGTCAACTCTAGGCGGTGAGACAGAATCATCCACTTTTTTGTTTAGTTTTCTACAAAGAGCAAGTATTACTTCTACAATCAGTTAAAAAAAGGTTATTTTTAACAATTCTGTTAAAACAAATGCCAGCCCTATTCTCCTTGTCAACAAAGCTGATAAAACTTACACCTTTGCAAGAGTCATATATGCTCTAATGACAATTCCCCCTGGGCCAGGCTTCCCAGTGTTTAATGTTCTTCCCCATACATTATCTCATCTGAGGTTCACAAGCTGTCTGTGTTATAAGCAAGGAAAACAACTGTTTTCCTCCTGAATGTATTTACATCCTGCTTCCTTCCTTAAAAGATTTGAGATAATTTATGATAAAAGATGGTAAATCAAAACGAAAAAAGAAAACCAAGCGTGAAGAGAAATGGAGAATTTAGATATGCTAACTATAGCGTTTAAGACGTTGCTATAAATGAGTTTCACATTGAACTCTGAGCATCCTGGCCAACAAGGCAAAAAGGGAAAGACAGGGAAGAAGCAAACCATTTTCAAGGGAAGCAACATTTTTCCTGGCACCATTTGCTGGATGACATTTCACATATAGATTTATTTTTGAAAGGGATTTAATGGATTTTGACTCAAAGAAAAAATTTTACAGAAGATGTTAAAGTACATTAACATGGTTATTTCCCAAAGGTACCTTGGTTTGTAAGCCAAAGACACACCACCTTGGCAAATTCAGGGAAAATCTAAAACCATGGGAACCAAATTTATAATCTAACTTAGTGGTTTTCATATTTTTAAACTGCCACCTTCAACTTAAAAAATATGTTTTACATTGCTTTTACAATGCACAAACATATCTCAAACAAATATTTCTCCAAAAAGTATTTCCCTTACAATAAGCAAAGCATGTTGATATTTTCTCTATATTGTACTTCATTTTTCAAAATGTTTGTGGCAACCCACTAATTGATTTCACCACTCAGTGGGAAAAGACACTGCTCTAAAATGATTCAAAAATGATATGGGGCCAGGTGTGGTGGTTCACACCTGTAATCCCAGCATGTTGGGATACCGAGGTGGGCGGATCACCTGAGGTCAGGAGTTTGAGACCAGCCTGGCCAACATGGTGAAACTCCATCTCTACTAAAAATACAAAAATGGGCTGGGCGTGGTGACGAGCGTCTGTAATCCCAGCTACTCAGGAGGCTGAGGCAGGAGAATTGCCTGAACCCGGGAGGTGGAGGTTGCAGTGAGCTGAGATCGCACCACTGTACTCCAGCTTGGGTGACAAAACAAAACTGCATCTCAAAAAAAAAAAAAAAAAAAAAAAAGATGGCTCACAATGCTAGACACTGATCATTATTGAGCACCTAATGTTTATGAGGCATTGGACTAAGCATATTCATTACAAGCATTATCTCATTTCGGAATCCAGTGAGGGGGATACTTTTATTTCCATTGTACAGGTGAAAAAACTGAAAGCTAGAAGGGTTAAGCAACTTGTTTAAGGTCACATAGCCAGTAAGAATTTGTAGGTGAAATTAGCTCAAGTTGTTGTTTTGACACAAATAAACTTGTCTCTCAGTTGGGCTTTCAGGGAGAGTGTTAATTTCATTC
The DNA here is from genome assembly GCF_009828535.3 of Hylobates moloch. Lineage (NCBI taxonomy): Eukaryota > Metazoa > Chordata > Mammalia > Primates > Hylobatidae > Hylobates > Hylobates moloch. Next base: position 72,100,911 of record NW_026652281.1, on the reverse strand, counting down.
TGCATCTAAAAGATGAGCAATCAGGAAGGTTAAGTGCCTTGCTCAAGGACACACAGCCAGGAATTTTCCAGCCAGGGTTCCAATGCAGGTCTTGGGACTCCAAGCCTAGGACTCTTTCTACTATTATTAGCCGCTCATCCTGAACAGCTTCAAATGTCACTTTGAAACCTCTTAAGTGACAAGTCTCTGGATGCCACGAGAAGAAAATGAGGGCAATTCCAATGCACGTGGCAACAGTAGGGCTCATGCAAAAGATTCCTTAGTCTCCCCCATCTCCCTCCTACTCAGATCTGGCAAAGTAAGGCATTTTTGAAAAGTTTTCCTAGCCACCGAAGTATTACCAGTGACAGTGAGGTGGGTACCTTTTTTAGATCTCTTGGTACTATTCTATGTTTTTCATAATGAGAATGTATTGCTTTGATATGGGGACAGGTTTTAAATTATTTTTAAAAAGATAATTTAAAAGAGATAATGAGAATTGAATCTGAAAACTGGCAAGACGCTTTAGCTGTTCAGATCCTAAATTTAGATCCTAAGGGTGAACGCCATGTGTCAACAGACTTGGACTGGTGCTCACAGAAAGAAGCAGGGACAATTTGGTGGGCGGGATCCTTACTCTTTAAGGCAGGCTCACAGGCATAAAGAAGCATGTGCTTCATGCCCTTGGCAATGCAACCAGAAGTCCTAATGGACTTTGTAGGAAACTGAACACCAACAGATTTCTCTCGAGCATTTGAACTCCATAAATAACATCTGTGCATTGCAGCCTAATGAGGAGAGAGAGAGGGAGGACTCTGGAGTCAAGCTGCTTGGTTCTGCTACGTTCTTGCTGTGTGGCCCCAGATAATATTGTTTGACACCTCTCTGCCTTGGTTTCTTCATCTACAAAATGGAGACCATAGCAGTACCTACTTCAAAGGTGTAAAGATTATTTAATTGAGTTACTACTAGTAAAGTGCTTGGGAAAATGCTTGCCTCATAGTAAGTGCACAATGAATGTAAACAAACACTCTTTTTTATTATTTTTAGAAATTATGGATAATCGAAAAAGAAAAATAATCACTTGCATTTCTGTTTTAGAAAAAAAGGCAAAAATCAATCAACTCATCAATCGCCTGCATTACAACCACCCAGAGATAATCAATATTAGCATCTGGGGATTATATTCTAATGAGCTTTTTGTCTTTCTTTCTTTATTATTTTTTGAAACGGAGTCTCGCCTGTTGCCTAGGCTGGAGTGCAATGGCGCGATCTCAGCTCACTGCAACCTCCACCTCCTGGGTTCAAGCGATTCTCCTGCCTCAGCCTTCTGAGTAGCTGAGATTACAGGTGCCTGCCACCATGCCAGGCTAATTTTTGTATTTTTAGTAGAGATGGGGTTTCACCATGTTGCCCAGGCTAGTCTTGAACTCCTGACCTCAGGTGATCCACCCGCCTTGGCCTCCCAAAGTGCTGAGATTACAGGCGGTCTTTATCCATTTATATATTATATGTAAGCATATAGCTTCCCTTAATTTTTTTTTTTGGAAACAGTTCTGTTTGCTTTATTTTTCTTTTTTTTGGAGACAGGGTCTTGCTCTGTCTCCCAGGCTGGAGTGCAGTGGCACAATCATAGCTCACTGCAGCCTCAACCTCCTGAGCTTTAAGAGGTCCTCCTGCTTCAGCCTCCTGAGCAGCTGGGTCTACAGGCATGCACCACCCTACCCAGTTATTTATTTTTTATTTTTTTAGTGGACACAGGGTCTCTTAACATTGCCCAGGCTAGTCGCGAACTCTTCAAGTGATCCTCCCAGCTTGGCCTCCCAAAGCGCTGGGATTACAGGTGTGAGCCACTGTGTCCAGGCTCAGTTCTGTTTACTTGCCCATAGAGTGTTTGGCAAGCTGGCTGATCTGGGAAGGAGGTTATGTAACACAGATCCATTCATTCAACCAACAAGTATTCCTTGACTGTCTACTATGTGCTGGGCACTGTTCTAGATGCTGAGGATAGAGCAGTGAACAAAATAGGAAAGAAAGGTCCCTGCTGTCAGAGAACTTACATTCTAGTGCAGTCACATAGACAATAAACAAAATAAATCATTAAAATCCTGGGTGATTGGCCGGGTGTGGTGGCTCACACCTGTAATCCCAGCACTTTGGGAAGCCGAGGAGGGTGGATCACTTGTGGTCAGGAGTTCGAGACCAGCCTGGCCAACATACTAAAACCTCATTGCTATTAAAAATACAAAAATTAGCCGGGTGTGGTGGCACGTGCCTGTAATCCCAGCTACTCGGGAGGCTGAGGCAGGAGGAACCCTTGAACCCCGGTGGTGGAGGTTGTAGTGAGCCAAGATCATGCCATTGCACTCCATCCTGGGTGACAGAGCGAGACCCTATCTCCAATAAATAAATTAATTAATTTTCTCAGTTCTGCCACTTCAAAGCTATGTGACCAAAGGTGAATGATTTAACCTCTGAGACACAGTTTCCTCCCCTGAAAGATAGGGGCAATAATAGTTTCCTTTTTTTTTTTTTTTAATTGCTATGGAGTCTCACTCTGTGGCCCACGCTGGAGTGCAGTGGCGTGATCTTGCCTCACTGCCACCTCCGCCTCCTAGATTTGAGCAATTCTGCAGCCCCAGCCTCCCGAGTAGCTGGGATTACAGGCGCCTGCCATCATGCCTGGCTAATTATTATATTTTTAGTAGAGACAGGGTTTCACCATGTTGGCCAGGCTGGTCTCGAACTCCTAACCTCAAGTGATCTGCCCACCTCGGCCTCCCAAAGAGCTGGGATTACAGGCGTGAACCACTGTGCCCAGCTGGGCAATAATAATTTCTACTCATTCTGTTTGCTGTGAAGATTAGAAATAATATATGCAAAGTGCCTGGCATGTAGTTGGCACTCTAAATCAGAGCTCATAGCATGAGGATTGCGGGTCTTTGCAGACACCCAATGTTTGGCAGCCACACGTAGGCAATGCTGTCCTGTAGGCCGGGACACAGCTTGACGAGGTAGACAGAATTTCCCATTGCCCTCCCGATTAGCTCCAACTTGCATTCAGAAAGAGTCATTCTGGGTGTGACAGGTTCAAATGTAGTGACAGGAGGAGACTCCTTCCAGAATATATGCTTCCTACCTTCTCAAACGTGATCAAACTGCACAAAAATCTCCTTTAAACCTCCCTACTCCTTTCCTCCAAACTTTCCCAAATTGCCAAATACCAAATTCATGCCTCCCTCTTCTCTGCCTCACCCTCTAAACTTCTGGATTTACTCTCTGCCTCCCCCAGTGATCCCACCTCGCTTTCTCCAACAAAAGCCCAGTAGTGAGCAGAACGTTCACGATCTATTGTTCTTGCCTTCAACTTTGAGACCAAACTCCCAAACCCGGCAACAGCCACCAAAACGGCAGCAACAGGTTTTCAAGGTTTAAATTCGCCCAGACAGCAGGCCTCTTGCCTGGGAGGCAGGAGATTCTACAGCAGACACCTATGGGATATTCTGTTTTGCTGTTACAGAGATTTCCTGATTCAACCATTCAATTTTTCAAAGCAGAAAGCAAGGTCCATGTAGCTGCTAAATTGCAGAGTCGAACAGGAACTCAGATCCCCTGAATTTTACACCAAATGAAACTGCATTAGTGAGGAGAGCCTCGCAAAGGAAGATTTTGAATCCAAAGCTATTACTGGGATCTTGTAGCTAATCCATAGTATTAGGGCTTTGCTGATGTGGTTACAACACATTCTCTACTAAGAATAAACCCATGTAATCACTTTCTCTGGCCTCTAGCCTGACACAGCTTATAAATTTCCCCCAGGAGATTCTAATCTGCAGCCAGCATTGAGAACCACTGCTGTACATAAATTACCTGGAATAAAAACTTTATTTTTGCTGACAGCTTTAAAAAATATTACTAAAACCAGCCACCAGTTACTGACCTTTCACTCTGTGCCAGAGACCTGTTTAATTCCATACACGGCTGTTTTACTTAATCCTCACAGTAGCCCTTTGTGACAGATCCTAATTGTCCCCACACAATAGAGGAGAAAACAGCCTGGAGAGGATTAACGACCTGCCCAGGATACCATCCTGATGGTAAAAGGCAGGAGCTCGGTTCTGTCAGACCCTCCAAAGCCAATATTTTTATTTTTATTTTTTTGAGACAGGGTCTTACTCTGTTGCCCAGGCTGAAGTACAGCAACATGATCATGGTTTTCTGAAGCCTCGACCTCCCAAGACCAAGAGATCCTCCTGCCTCAGCCTCCCAAGTAGCTGGGACCACATGCACAGACCACCACACCCAGCTAGTTTTCATATTTTTTGTAGAGATAGAGTCTCCGTATGTTGCCCTGGCTGGTCTCGAACTCCTGGGCTCTCAAGTGATCCTCCCATCTTGGCCTCCCAAAGTGTTGGTATTACAGGCATGAGTGACTGTACCTGGCTGCCAATATTCTTAACAATATATATTAACCATATGTTGAATGCTTTGCTTAATTAATAATAATTATCATTTACTGATCACTTATTATGGGCCAGGCACTATTCCAGTTCATTTAATCCTTACAAAAACTCTATGGCTTGGTTACTAGTATTAGTATTGCCATTGTATTGCCAGACAAACTGAGTTACAGAGAGGTTAAGCAACCTGCTCGATGTTGCACAGTGAGAAATGGGAAACTTAGCCCAATCTGGTCATGAGCCATCTAGGGGTTTGTAGATTTATCTATATCCTTCAAAAGCATTATGCATCGGCCAGGCATGGTGGCTCACGCCTGTAATCCCAGCACTTTGGGAGGCCAGGGCAGGTGGATCACAAGGTCAAGAGATCAAGACCATCCTGGCCAACATGGTGAAACCCTGTCTCTACTAAAAATACAAAAATTAGCCAGGCGTGGTGGTGCACACCTGTAGTCCTAGCTACTCGGGAGGCTGAGGCAGGAGAATCACTTGAACCCGGGAGGCGGAGGTTGCAGTGAGCTGAGATCACATCAGAGATGAAGCTCATGAAGTTGGAAGTGGTCATTCGCATAAACTTAAATATAGGATCTTGAACTTTTAGGGCAAATCATTAAGAAAGGAAATCATCTTTTATTTTTTAATCTCAGAACAGTAGGGATCTTCAGGCATTGCAGTAGGAGGCTTGTGTCATGTCATAGCTGTGCAGACTTTTGGAAATTTTAAATGAAAAGATATGTGTAAAACTTGATGTCATCCAAACATCCCCAGACACTGGTGAGTCCTAAAAATAGAATTGATGAAGGCAGTGCCAAGGCATGAAGTCACTAGATGTCTCTTAATCAAATTATTTATTTTGCAGGTTAAAATGGAGAAGGAACTAAGTTTTGAGGAATTATGAAAGAAAAAAATGAAAATGACACCTCAGATTTACAGATATATTTCTTCTGAAGGAGCCATGGTCCTATCAAAACAATGACCTCATTTAGAATTATTACTGAGGCATAAGAATTCTCATTTTACAAGTAGATGTAGCACAAAGATGACATCACCCATCAAAAGTCCCACAGTGGGTTGGTAGCATTAAGTATAAATTAATATAACATTTTTGGATGACAATACGGTGATCACTGTCTAAATTTAATATGCGCCTGTCCTTTGACCCAGCAATTCCACTTCTAGGAATTTATCCTATAGAGATACTTCTACAAGGCTGGGCATGGTGGCTCACACCTGTAATTCCAGCACTTTAAGAGGCCGAGGCAGATGGATCACCTGAGGTCAGGAGTTCGAGACCAGCCTGGCCAACATGGCGAAACCCCATCTCTACTAAAAATACAAAAATTAACTGGGTGTGGTGGCACTCACCTGTAATCCCAGCTACTCAAGAGGCTGAGGCAGGAGAATTGCTTGAACCTGGGAGGTGGATGTTGCAGTGACCTGAGACTGTGCCACTGCACTTCAGTCTGGGCGACAGAGCAAGACTCTGTCTCAAAAAAAAAAAAAAAAAAGAAGAAGAAAGGAAAAGAAAAAGAAATACTTCTACAAGTAAGCTAGAATATAGCTACAACAATGTTTATGGAGCATTGTTCATAATACAAGCCAACTATCCATTCATGGGAATTGGTTTTACAAAAGTATGGTACAGTGCTATCATTTTTATGGAGCCACTAAAAATAATGGGATAGATCTGTGTGTGCTGGCATGAAGCAGATGGCAATGATATATTGCCAAGTGAAGGAAAAACAAGCAAGTTATGGTACAGCATATATAATATGGTTACATGTTTATAAATATATATATTTACTTTTTTTATTTTTTTGAGACAGAGTCTTGCTCTGTCACCCAGGCTAGAGTGCAGTAGTGTGATCTCGGCTCACTGCAACCTCCACCTCACTGCAACCTCCACCTCCTGGTTCACCCAATTCTCATGCCTCAGCCTTCTGAGTAGCTGAGACTACAGGCATGTGCCACCATGCCCAGCTAATTTTTTTGTATTTTTAGTAGAGACGGGGTTTCACCATGTTGGCCAGGCTGATCTCGAACTCCCGGCCTCAAGTGATCTGCCTGCCTCGGCCTCCCAGAGTGCTGGAGCTATAGGTGTGAGCCACCACACCTGGCCTATATTTGTATGTTGATAGATGAATGGGAAAACTATGGGCTGATATACTCAACAGTGATTGTCTTTGGAAAATACATCACTAAAACTTGACCTTTTTTGTTAGATGATAGACTGTTGGTCACAAAGGTTCTCAACTAATGCTAGAACCCACTTCCTGAGCCACAGGCTAGAGTGTTCCCTGTACCCAGGTTCCCTCTCTGGTGGCCAAACCCTTCTCTGCTCCTCAAATGTAGATGGACAGAGGATTCGGAAAGAGGGAGAAAAGAATATTCTTATCCTTATTCACTTAACCGTGGTTTCTTGCTTTAGTGAAAGTATCTCCCCAAAACATTCATGTAGATCCTGCAGCCTTTGAATGGGGCTCTCAGCCTCCTCTAGTGCCAACCCTCCCCTGTACTAGTGCTCTGTGGTCACTCCAGTGTCAGGGTGCAGGCTGGGAGGCATAGCCAGACACTGCCTGCTGTCCAGCCTGTGAGTCCTTAGTTACCATGCCGGGAAGCTGTGCACTGGACCACTTTGGCCTATTGGGCACTTGGGTTACAGAACAGCATGGCCTGGGATGGCCCTAGCCTCTTTGGCATCAGGTAGATCCAGGTTCAAATCCCTGGTCTCTGGTATGACTGGCTGCGTGGACTTGTGCAAGCCATGTATCCTTTCAGCCCCAGTTTCCTCATCTGTACGATGGAGATAATCTCACCTCTCTGAGATACCAGGTGTGAGGACTACGTGGAAACATAAGGTGCTTAGTGTAGTGTCTGGCACATGGTATAAGCTCCATCGCTCGTAGCTACTCCTTAGTCGCAGACATCCTTCTCTGCTCTCGGCAATGCACCCAATTACATGGGCTAGGAAGGAAAGAACTGAGTTCCAGCATATCTTATTTATTTATTTATTTTGAGACGAGGTCTTGCTCATTACCCAGGCTGGAGTGCAGTGGTGCAGTCACCTCTCAGTGCAGCCTCGAGTTCCTAGGCTCAAGCAATCCTCCCACCTCAGCTTCCTGAGTAGCTGGGACTACAGGAGTGTGCTACCACGCCTGGCTAATTTTATTTTTTTGTAGAGATGGGGTCTCATTGTGTTGCCCAGGCTGGTCTTGAACTCCTAGGCTCAAGCAATTCTCCCACCTTGGCCTCCCAAAGCGCTGGGATTACAGCCGTGACCACAGCCTCCAGCATATCCTAAGGTCACAAGCAGGAGGGATGGCTAAGATGAGGTGTTCACCTGAAGAATAGCCTTTAAACCACAGGGAAATCCTAATCTCTAGGATTTGTCATTGTGATCTAAATTAAAATTAGGGAAAAGAACTTTCTGTGGTCTCCACCCTCTACTCTGGGCTTTCATGTTTTCCCTCTAGAAGGAAACATTGCTCTAAGAAACGTACTATATTTGGGAATAAAATGGTGTTCAGTATGTTATAGTGTCCTTTTTATGAAAGAAAAATCAAGTCTCAGCTCCAGGAATGTGTGCTTCCAAGAAACTTACTTAATCTTGAGGACACAATAAACCATTAATGATCCTATTTCCTTTATTGTTGTGGCTTCCAGGAAACTCAGAGCCATATTTCTATTCACTATAGGAACATTTTTGAGGCCATGATTCACATTGCATAATGTATTAGGGAAGCGCTGAGTATTTCCTGAACAAATGGTTTGTCTTTTTTCTTATGGACATTGTGAATTTATGTAATAGATTCTATTTCCATCTTTACTTTAGCATGTTTTTCTAAGAAACTTCTATGTTGGTCAAAGGGTAAAAACTTTCAGTTATAAGATGAATAAGTTCTGGGGATCTAATGTAAAGTATGGTAACTACAGTTAATAATACTGAATTGTTTATTTAAAAATTGGTAAGAGAGCAGATTTTAAGTGTCCTCACCACACACGTACACACGCACAAATCGTAATTAAGGGTGATGGATGTGTTCATTAATTTGATCGTAGTAATCATTACACAGTATGTATGATACAGCTTGGCTCTGTGTCCCCACCCAAATTTCATCTCGAATTGTAACCCCCATGTGTGGAGGGAGGGATCTGGTGGGAGGTGACTGGAGCATGGGGGAGGTTCCCCCACACTGTTCTTATGATAGTGAGTGGGTTCTCATGAGATCTGATGGTTTATGTTTGACAGTTCCCCCCTCACACTCTCTCTCTCCTGCCACCATATAAGACGTGCCTTGCTTCCCTTTTGCCTTCCACCATGATTTTAAGTTTCCTGAGACTCCCAGCCATGCAGAACTATGAGTCAATTAAATCTCTTTTCTTTATAAATTACCCAGTCTCAGGTATTCTTTATAGCATTGTGAAAATGGACTAATACAGTGTACAAATAATAAATCATCATGTTGCACACCTTGAATATATATAATTTGTATTTGTCAGCCTAGGCCTTGAAGTATTTTACTTACAGCACTGAGTGGCTTTATTTTTTTCCCTAATCTTAATTATTCCTTCATTACCACCTTTATCTAAAAATATCATATTGTGTGTATTTCCGTAACTACTAAAAACAACTCTTGGAATGAAGTAAGAAATAAACAGTTAAGCAAACAAAAAGTAGACAACTCATTTCCTTTGACAGATCAATCAATCTCTCCTTCCAAGTCTCTGCCTTTTCTTCAAAACATTAAGAAGTGATAGTTATTTAGAGATTATTTGTGCGTATATAAAGAATATACACACACATATATGATAAATTTATCTGATGATATATATGATGTATATATACGTGTGTGCATATATATACACACACACACATATGTAATTTAATCTGATGCTATGGGAACAATTTCTATGGTTTCTTTCTCCCTGCTCATACTAGATTTCTAAATAAAATATGGATATTCAATTACAAAGCACATTTGAAAACAATTACTGACTATGTGAGTCTAAACATATGCTATTAATCGAGACATGATACTTTTTACTACATCTCAAAAATGACTTGGGCATCTTATTTTAAGCTACATTGGCTGAAATTCTTACCATACACGTTTTAAAATAATTCCTGCATCTGTCCTGATGGATAGAGACTTGAAGATAACTTCACACCGCTTCCGTCCTAGAAGAAAATACTGTTTGGGACAGGCAGCCTCTTACTCACTGTAACGTGAGATGGGCTATATATGACCACGATTCCACCCCGACAGCTGATGTGACTCTCCCTCAGACCTCGTGTCTGCCCAAGGTTGCTCTAAGCTATGAACTTGGTAAAATCTATTTGTACTGTAAATGCTGGAGCGCAATGTGGATAAAATGGCAACAACTTAAAAAGATATGCCTGTCTCCTGGATTTGTACATAGATGAGCTTTTTTTTTTTTTAATGAAGTTGAAAAACCGTTTTCATTTGCAATCACTCCACTATTTTTTATTGCAAGTCTAAAGGAGAACTAGCATGTGCTTAACATCCATTTTCAAATTGCTTCACTGCAAGCCTTTGAGGTCTAACTGAGGTATCACCTTGGCTGGGGAGATTTATTTTGTAACCCCCCCACACTACCCAGATTCATAAGGTTTAAAATAGGAAGTAACTCTAGCGCATGAGCTTAATGAAATGATTCAACTCGGCGACAGTTAAAGGGAACAAGAAGTTCTGCTTCGCCTGGTGTGCAGCAGGTTGTACTCTGCTTCTCATAATTCAGCCCCTAGCTGGAGGCTTCAGTCCATGAAAACATAAACAGCAAGAACCCTGAAGCCCAGAGAAGAAACTGAACAGGTCGTATGTCATGTTCCAGAAGATTCCTGAGAAGTTGGGTCTGAAGGCAGAATCTAAGAGAATGTCTTAGCTTTCTGCATCTGTCCTCCAGGATGTGTTAGAACACTGGACAGAGAAAGGGAAGTCCTGGGCCCAGCCCCAGACTCTCCTCTGCTGTGTGACCTTGAGCAAGCCACTTAATCTTGCTGGAACTCCATTTCTTCACATGTAAAATGAAGCCCAGAGCTTCATCCCCTAAATATGTACAGACCACCTGCTCTGTGCCAGGCTCATGATGACTAAGACAAACACAGTCCCTACAAGAAAGCCCATGGAGCCTGGAGTCTATTGGAAGATATCAACACAAATATTTTAATAATACTATCATGACAATAACTCACATTTATGGGAGCTATGTGCCAGGACTTGTTCTAAAGATCATCATCTCTTATCATCTTGTAATAACACCTGTACAAGATAGACACTATTATTACTAGTCTCATTTTGCACAAGGGAAAACTGAGGCTTCATGAAGTTCACTAGATCAGGGTCACATGGATAGAAGTGGTAGTTAGGATTCCAAGGGCAGGTCTGGCCAGCTCCAAAGCCCGGTCCTTTACCTGTCCTTTCTGCTGTCCTGACTTCCTTCTTAACTGATCACAGACCTGGGGACAGACTTTAGAATTGGCTTGTTTGCCCAAAGGCCATTTCACGGTCTCAGCGTAAATGGGAACCTATCCATGGGTTCACACTGGGGTATTTACTGAAGAGGTGTTTCTTGTTTGGAAAGCACGGCTCACTCCTTCCGGAGCCCTTGGAAGGTGGCACGGGAAGCCAGCAGCAGATGGTGGAAGTGGAATTGCTTCCACCAGCCCCTCCAGCCCCTCTGCTGCGGGCTGGATAACGGCATGAACTCCAGTCTATTCTCCCTGCTCCGAAGCGAGCCCAATCAGTCAATCAACCAACTGCAAATCAAATCCAAAGAATACAGACCAACAGAAAGAAATGGGCATGCTGCACTTTCCTCGACCTTTAAACTGATTACAGCCCTGATTGCCTTCCAGTTTTGAAGCCAAATGAAACTGCATTTGTGCATGGAACAGAGGCCTGTGCTGAGCCAGCCAAACAGTAATAGCTCAAGCTGCTTCTTTATAAGGGCAGCTTAGATCACCAATTTGATGTGCGCCTACTCTGCACCAGGAACTTTCTGTTTATTGACTCGTTTAAACCTCACAGCTCCATTCATTCATTCATTCGTTCAACAGATATTTATCTGGTGCTCACTTTGTGCCAGGCACTGTACTAGGAGTTAAGCCAGGCAGACACATCACATCAGGAGGTACCATGATGTCAATGTGTCCTATTATTTCATGTAGGTTATATGCTAGTGGGGAAGACAATTGTCCAGTAAATAAATTTAGGCTGGTGCAAAAGTAATTCCATTTAATGTCATTATTTTTAATGGCAAAAACCGCAATTATTTTTGCACCAACCTAATAGCAGCTGTACAGTCAAGCATCAGCAGGACTTGTTGCCCAGAGCCGAGAGCATAGGCCTAAAGGACTCCACATTTTAAAGAAAGCACAAAACAACTGGGCATCTCACATCTCCTTAGGTTCTCCATCCTGGCTAAGCAATAGACACGGTGGCTGATGCCTGTAATCCCAGCACTTTGGGAGGCCAAGGAAGGAGGATCACTTGAGGTCAGGAGGTCAGGACCAGCCTGGCCAACATGGTGAAACCCCGTCTCTACGAAAAAAACAAAAATTAGCTGGGCATGGTGGCAAACGCCTGTAATCCCAGCTACTTGGGAGGCTTAGGCATGAGAATCGCTTGAACCCCAGAGGTGGAGGTTGCAGTGAGCTGAGATTGCACCACTGCACTCCAGCCTGGGTGACAGAGTGAGACCCTGTCTCAGAAAAAAAAAAAGGAATAGAAAGTACAGAGTCCCAAGGTGAAGAAGGCATTGGCACATTGCAAGAACAGAAAAGAGACTAGAGGGGCTGCAGCCCATTGAGGGAGGATGGGGACAGGGTAGGACGGGGAGGTTAGAGGATCCAAGGCATGATGGCCTGTGGCCTGCTGAGGGATGTATGACTATTTTTTGTAGTTTCTCATAATGATAAAGTACTATGTGCTTATCTAAAAGATTCCAACAGTATGGTTCCAGCCCTCTGGTCCAAATTCTCAAAGGTAACTACCAATAATTTTCTTCCAGACTGTTTAGCATCTCTGTGTTTCCATGCATATATATATATATTTTTTTTTTTTTTTTTTTTTTTTTTGAGACGGAGTCTGGCTGTGTTGCCTAGACTGGAGTGCAGTAGCACAATCTCGGCTCACTGCAACCTCTGCCTTCTGGGTTCAAGTAGCTGGGATTACAGGTGCCCGCCACCACGCCCGGCTAATGTTTGTATTTTTAGTAGAGACAGGGTTTCACCATGTTGGCCAATCTGGTCTTGAACTCCTGACCTCAAGTGATCCACCCGCCTCAGGCCCCCAAAGTCCTAGGATTACAGGCCATGCATATATTTTTTATATGAATAAAAACTTACAGTTCTGCAATTTAATTTTCTTCACTTGAAAACATATCAGACCAGGCGTGGTGGCTCACGCCTGTAATCCCAGCACTTTGGGAGGCCGAGGCGGGCAGATCACCTGAGGTCAGGAGTTTGAGACTAGCCTGGCCAATATGTATGGTGAAACCCTGTCTCTACTAAAAATACAAAAATTAGCCGGGCATGGTGGTGGGTGCCTGTAATCCCAGCTACTCAGGAGTCTGAGGCAGGAGAATTGCTTGACTCTGGGAGGTGGAGGTTGCAGTGAGCTGAGATCAAGCCACTGCACTCCAGCCTGAGTGACAGAGCAAGACTCCGTCTCAAAAAAAAAAAAAAAGAAAAGAAAAGAAAACATATCAGCCAAGCACGCTGGCTCATGCCTGTAATCCGAGCACTTTGGGAGGCTGAGGTGGGCAGATCACTTGAGGTCAGGAGTTCAAGACTAGCCTGGCCAACATGGTGAAATCCTGTCTCTACTAAAAATACAAAAATTACCCAGGCGTGGGGGAACACGCCTATAATCCCAGCTACTCAGGAGGCTGAGGCTGGAGAATCACTTGAACTCAGAAGGCGGAGGTTGTAGCGAACCGAGATTGCGCCACTGCATTCCAGCCTGGGCAAACAGAGTGAGACTCTTCCAAAAAAAAAAAAAAAAAAAAGAAGATATTGGCTGATTATGAGACTGAGAAGTCCCACAATCTGCCATTTGCAAGCTAGAGACCCAGGAAGTCCAGAGAACCAATAGTGTAGATTCTAGTCTGGGTATGAAGGCCTGTGAGCAGAAACACCAAGGGCAGGAGAAGATCAAGGCCCCAGCTCACATGGCCAGGCAGAGTTCATGCAACCTTCCTCCACCATTTTGTTCTATTCAGGCCCTTAACAGATTGGATGAAACCCGTTAGAGAGGTCCATCTGCTTTATTCGGTCAATCAATTCAAATGCTAATCTCTCTGGAAACACCTTGACAGACACATCTAGAAATAATGTTTAATCTGGGCATCTCACAGCGCGGTCAAGTTGACACATAAAATTAGCCATCGCAAAAGGGGAGAAGACAAGCATAAAATACCATCTGAGTTCAGACACACAATCAACAACTTAGAAGAATAACTATAACTATCCATCATACTGATAGACACTGTGTTTCCAAAATAATGGGTTATTCTTGATGCCTTGTAGCTTCAAAAATAGAAGTCTGCAGACACAGGGAGACATGAATTTGTCCCTGTGGGAGAGAAATGGCCCTGTAAATTATATCACATCACCTCTGTCATTCCAGAGGAGAATCTTAATATGCAGCCACTTCCCCCATGCACAAGTTGAGTTCCATGCAGACAAGGACCTTACAAAAGCTCAGAGGGCCTCCTTCTTGAGCTTGGAATAAGAATCAGGCTTTTCTTAAATGAACTAAGGACTGTGAATCCAGCAACTTACCTTTTTGTTCTTGCTTGGCCCAGAAAATTTTGACTCGCTGGTGAATGTGCTTGGCCTCGCGAAGTTTCTTCTGCCACTGACGCAGTTCTTGAATCTCAGGATCACAGCGAACCTGGAAAATCCCAGTGAAACTTTAGTCCCTTTTCAACATGCTTCTGCACACTAACTTATTAACCCTGCATGGAAAATCCTTTACAAACCAATTGGATGTACTTTTGATTCTCAATGAATCATCGTCCTAAATGAATTATTGACACTCCTAGAGCTTACATCATATTTGAGCATAAATGAGGTTGTGTGAAGATTTGCTATAGTAACAGTAGGTTAAGAATGAATAGGCCTGTGCTGTCCAATAGAAAGATAATGCAGCCACCACATTTGTAACTTTAAACTTCCTGGCATCTCATTTTAAAAAGTAAAAGCAAGCAGATAAGATTATTTTTAAGAATATATTTCACTTGGCCAGGCACGGTGGCTTACTCCTGTAATCCCAGCACTTTGGGAGGCCGAGGCTGGCAGATCACCTGAGGTCAAGAGTTCGAGACCAGCCTGGCCAACATGGTGAAACCCCCTCTCTACTAAAAATACCAAAATTAGCTGAGCGTGGTGGTGGGTGCCTGTAATCCCAGCTACTTAGGAGGCTGAGGCAAGAGAATCGCTTGAACCCGGGAGGCAGAGGTTGCAGTGAACCGAGATTGTGCCATTGCACTCTAGCCTGGGCGACAAGAGAGAAATTCCGTCTCAAACAAGCAAGCAAGAATATATCTCACTTAACCTAATTCAAAATCTTATTACTTCAACATGTAATTAATATAAAAAATTATTATGCCAGGCATGGTGACTAATGCCTGTAAATTCCAGTATTATGAGAGGCCAAGGCAGAAGGATTGCTCAAGCCCAGGTGTTCAAGACTAGCTTGGGCAACGCAGCCAGACGTCATCTCTATAAAAAATAAACAAAATTAGCTGGGTGTGGTAGTGAACACCTGTAGTCCCAGCTACTCAGGAGGCTGAGATGGGAGGATTGCTTGAGCCTGGGAGGTTGAGGCTGCAGTGAGCCAAGATTGTGCCACTGCACTCCAGCCTGAGATCCTGTCTCAAAAAAAAAAACAAAAAATTATTTATGAGTTATCTTACTTTCTGTTTTACATGCTAAGTCTTCAACACTGTGTGTTTTTGCACTTACAACATACTTCATTTCAAGTGCTCAACAGACACATGTAGCTGGTGGCTACTACATAGAACAGCACAGTTCTAGGTTCACCACAGTTAATGCATTAACCACAGTTCTATTTAACACTGACTGCTTACTTCATACCAACTTTTGTGCTAGACGTTGAGATTAAAGAGATGAATAATATTCATTGTAACAATAATTATTTTTATTTTTATTATAGCTCGTATTTATTGAGCATTTATCTCCAGACATGGTTTGAAGTATCTTACAAATTTTATTTCATTTTTTATTTTCTTTATTTTGTAGAGAGTCTTGCCATGTTGCCCAGGCTGGTCTCAAACTCCTGGGCTCAAACCTTGGCCTCTAAAAGTGCTGGGATTATGGGTGAGAGCCACTATGCCTGGCCAAATATTTTACAATTTTTTTTTTTTTGAGATGGAGTTTCGTTCTTGCCGCCCAGGCTGGAGTTCAATGGTGCAATCTCAGCTCATTGCAACCTCCGCCTCCCAGGTTCAAGCAATTCTCCTGCCTCAGCCTCCCAAGTAGCTGGGCTTACAGGTGTGTGCCACCAGGCCTGGCTAATTTTGTATTTTCAGTAGAGACAGGGTTTCACACATGTTGGTCAGGCTGGTCTTGAACTGCTGAGCTCAAGTGATCCACCCACCTTGGCCTCCCAAAGTGCTGGGATTACAGGTGTGAGCCACTGCTCCCCGCCTATTTTACAAATTTGAATCACCAAGCCAAGCCAATAAGGCAGGAATTATTATCCCCAAGTTACAGATGAGATAATTGAGTTTTAGTGGCTTGCCAAGTCTTACTGGTAATGGTGGAGCTGGAATTAAAACTTGAATGGATTGATTTGAGAAAGTTAAAGTGTAGGAGGAGACACAGGAATAAGATCAATAAGGTATGGTAAGAGTAGGGAAATTGGTGAGTGCAAGGGAAAACAGAGGGGGCATCTAACCTACCCTTGGAGAGGTCAGAAAACTCCTGGGCTGTTCTGAAGGACGAACTAGAGTTCACCATGGGAAGAAGGGATGGAGTTTAATTGTGTTCCTGGGAGAGATACTGGCCTCTGCAAGAGGCGCAGAAGGGTGAAACAGTCTTGGATGATACAGGAATTCTAAGGTGAGAAAGTAACAAAGGGCTCAGAAAGGCCACAGCCACTCACATCCTTCCTCTTCCTGATTCATCCTTCTACCTCTTCACTTGCCAGAGGAGCTGCATTTCACAAAGCAGATTCCAAGACTGGAAGGGAGTGATTTTATATATGTGGATGTGTGTCAACTTTATCTTGAAAGATAAGTTAAAGTCACAAAAGAATGCTGTGAGACTTCCTGAGAAATGAGATCTAACATTTTCCAAAGAAGTCCCTGACTCAGCTCTCTAGATTAACTATTAAATAGGGCTACTTTGGAGGTTCCCCTTATTTCGGGGGTACCCAGCCCCCACAGCCACAGGCTGGTACTGGTCCATGGCCTGTTAGGAACCAGGCAATACAACAGAAGGTGAGTGGTGAGTGAGCAGTGAAGCTTCATCTGTATCTGCAGCCACTCCCTATTACTCACATTACCACCTGAGCTCCACCTCCTGTCAGATCAGTGGCAGCATTAGATTTTCATAGGAGCATGAACCTTATTGTGAACTGCACATGTGAGGGATCTAGGCTGCATGCTCCTTAAGAGAATCTAACTAATGCTTGATGATCTGTCACCATCTCCCATCACCCCCCCCAGATGGGACCACTTAGTTGCAGGAAAACAAGCTCAGGGTTGCCACTGATTCTACATGATGGTGAGTTGTATAATTATTTCATTACATATTACAATGTAATAATAATAGAAATAAAGTACACAATAAATGTAATGTGCTTATATCATCCCAAAACCAATCCCCCCACCCCAGTCCCCCATCCATGGAAAAACTGTTTTCCATGAAACTGGTCCCTGGCGCCAAAAAGGTTGGGGACCACCATCTTAATCAGCTTTATTTATTTATTTTTCAGAGGGAGTCTCACTCTGCCATCTAGGCTGGAGTGCAGTGGTGCGATGTCACCTCACTGCAACCTCCGCCTCCTGAGTTCAAGCAATTCTCCTGCCTCAGCCTCAAGAGTAGCTGGGATTACAGGTATGCACCACCATATCTGACTAATTTTTGTAGTTTTAGTAGAGACTGGGTTTTGCCATATTGGCCAAGCTGGTCTTGGTCCTAACCTCAGGTGGTCTGCCCACCTTGGTGTCCCAAAGTGCTGGCATGAGCCACTGCACCCAGCCAGCTCCATTCATTTTAAATGAGGCAATAGCTGTGTATTCTGGAGGAACAGTTGCCTGAACTGGAATGAGCATGCAGAACTGGGGCAGTCACATGCCACATGCCCAGGTCAGTGCTTCCCTCTCTAGACCCCAGGTGCCCAGAATGGTGGCCTCCTTGCTCCTCTTCTCTTCTTAAAGCCACAACTCAGATCTGCCAGTCTGATAGTCAGGAACTACTGTCTCTCCTGCTGGGAGGGATGCAGGGCAAACTGAAGCAGAAATAGAAACCTGCCAGGCCTGCAGGACCCAGCATTTAAGAGAAACTGGTGAAGGGAGAGCAGGGTGAGGACAGACCAGAGAGCCAGGCTTGTCTAAAGGGGATGGCTGCTCCCCAACTCTGCTGACCATGGGGATGCCACCAAGCCAGAGCTCCATCTCTTGCTTTTTCAGATCACCACTGGATCTTGGGACTTCCTACCTTAGTCCCTGGGCTTCCTACCATGGTCACTGCTATCCTCTGAGGGAGCCCAAGCCTGGGCTCCCAAGTTTCAACTTGCTCGAGTCACCCACACATCCACCATCTTAGGACACAGACACAGTCCCCAAAAGGTGAGATTGAACCTGGTTTCACCATCAGCTACCTCCCAGCCCCAGAACTACCATTCCCTCTCGTCTCTCCCCTATTGATAGAGGGGCCACCTCTTCCAACTCTCTTAATAATTTTACATCAAAGAGCCTTGTTGTCCTTTCCTGCCACTGAAATTGTATCAGATTCACAAGTAACCTTAGTGATTTTTTAAAAATTTGCTCAAATACACATAGCATAAACTGTACCATTTTAATCCTTTTAAAGTATACAGTTCAGTAGCATTAGGTACACTTACAATGTTATGCGACCATCACCGTTCTCTCGTTGCAACACATTTTCATCAGGCCAAAAGGAAATCTCACATTCTTTAAGCAGTGAATTCCCATTCTCCCCTCTCCCTACCCCAGCCAACCACAGACCTGCTGTAGTCTCCATAGCCTCTCTGTGTCTTTAGATCCACTGTCTGGATTTGCCTATTCTCCATATTTCCTACAAATGGAATCATACAATCATGTGTCCTTTGTGTCTGGATTCTTCCAGTCAGCATATCATATTTTAAGGTTTATCCACATTGCAGCATGTATCAATACTTCATTCCTGAATAATATCTATCATATAGGTATACCACATTTATTTTTATCTATTCATCACTTAATGGAACATTTGTTTTGCCTTTTTTTTTTTTTTTTTTCCCTGAGACAGAATCTCACTCTGTCGCCCAGGCTGGAAGGCAGTGGTGTGATCTCAGCTCATTGCAACCTCCACCTCCCTGGTTCAAGCAATTCTCCTGCCTCAGCCTCCTGAGTAGCTGGGATTACAGGCACCCGCCACCATGCCCAGCTAATTTTTGTATTTTTAGTAGAGACGGGGTTTCACCATGTTGGCCAGGCTGGTCTTGAACCCCTGACCTTGTGATCCGCCTGCCTTGGCCTCCCAAAGTGCTGGGATTACAGGCGTGAGCCACCACACCTGGCCTTTTTTTTTTTTTTTTTTTTTTTTGAGACAGGGTCTCATTCTGTCACCTAGATTGTAGTGCAGTGATGCATGATCTTGGCTCACTGCAACCTCCACCTCCCAGAGTCAAGCAATCCTCTCACCTAAGCTGGGACTACAGGCCCGCCACCACACCCAGCTAATTTTTTAATTTTTTGTTTTTGTAGAGACAAAGTTTCACTATACTACCTAGGCTGGTCTCAAACTCTTGGGTTCAAGCAATCCTCCTACCTCAGCCTCCCAAAGTACTGAGATTACAGGTGTGAGCCACCAAGCCCAGAACTTAATGGAACATTTGAGTTGTTTCTAGCTTTTGGTTATTGTGAACAGGGCTGCTATGAACATTTGTGTAGGAGTTTTTGTTTATTTATTTATTGAGACGGAGTCTCGCTCTGTCACCCAGACTGGAGTGCAGTGACGTGATCTCGCCTCACTGCAAGCTCCACTTTCAAGCGATTCTCATGCCTCAGCCTCCTGAGTAGCTGGGATTACAGGCACATGCTACCATGCCTGGCTAATTTTTTGTATTTTTAGTAGACATGGGGTTTCACCATGTTGGTCAGGCTGGTCTTGAACTCCTGACCTCAGGTGATCCACCCGCCTCGGTCTCCCAGAGTGCTGGGATTACAGGCGAGTTTTTGTTTAAACACCTATTTTCAATTTGGAAGGGGAGTTGTAGACCTGGAAGTTGAATTGCTGGGTGACATGGGTAATTTTACATTCAACTTATTGAGAAAACAAACTGGTTTTCACAGTGGCTGAATCATCTTCTCTTCTCACCAGCAGTGAATGAGGGTTCTAACTGAACCATATTCTTGTCAACATGTGTTATTTTTGATTTTTTAATTTTACATTTAAATTTCATTTTTAATTTAATTTTTTATTAAATTAAATAGGGTCTCGCTTTTTTGCCCAGGCTGGTCTCAAACTCCTGGTCTCAAGTGATCCTCCCACCTCATTCTTCTGACTAGCAGGGACTACAGGTGTGTACCACTGTGCCTAGCTCTGTTTGTTTTTCACTATAGCCATCCTAGTAGATATGAAGTGGCATCTCATTGTGGTTTAAATGTGCACTTCTCTAATGTTTAATGACATTGAGCATCTTTTCATGTGCTTGTCGCCTGTCTGTATATCTTCTTGGAGAAATGTCTATTCAAGGCGTTTGCCCATTTTATTTGTTTACTTTTTTCTCCCTCCACTTCCCTTTGCCCTTTTAAAGAGTGGGTTGCTTGTCATTTTGTTGTTGAGTTGTAAGAGTTTATTAAATGTTTTGGACACTATACCCTTCTCAAATGTAGTATTTACAAGTATTTTCTCCCATTCTGTAAGTTGTCTTTTCACTCTCTTAATAGTGTCCTTTGATGCAAAAGGTTTTAAATTTTGATAAAATCAAATTTATTTTATTTATTTATTTATTTATTTATTTATTTTGAGACAGAATTTCCCTCTGGGGCCCAGGCTGGAGTTCAATGGCACAATTTTGGTTCACTGCAACCTCTGCCTCCTGGGTTCAAGTGATTCTCGTGCCTCAGCCTCCTGAGTAGCTGGGATTACAGGTGTGTGCCACCACGCTGGCTAAATTTTTTTTTTTTTTTTGAGACAGAGTTTTGCTCTGTCACCCAGGCTGGAGTGCAGTGGCACAATCTCGGCTCACTGCAACCTCCGCCTCCCAGGTTCATGGCATTCTCCTGCCTCAGCCTCCCGAGTAGCTGGGACTACAGGCGCCTGCCACCGCGCCCGGCTAATTTTTTGTATTTTTAGTAGAGACGGGGTTTCACCATGTTAGCCAGGATGGTCTTGATCTGCTGACCTCGTGATCCACCCGCCTCAGTCTCCCAAAGTGCTAGGATTACAGGCATGAGCCACCATGCCCCGCAATTTTGTGTTTTTAGTAGAGATGGGGTTTTGCCATGTTGGCCAGGCTGGTCTCAAACTCCTGACCTCAAGCGATCCACCCGCCTTGATCTCCCAAAGTGCTAGGATTACTACAGACATGAGCCATCGCGCCTGGCCTGAATTTATCTATTTTTTTTCTTTTGTTATTTGTGCTTTTGGTGTCATAGCTAAGAAATATTGCCAAATCTAAGATAATAAAGATTTATCCCTATGTTTTCTTCTAAGAGTTGGGTAGTGTAGCTCTGTGATCCATTTTGAGTTAATTTTTATATATGGTGTGGGGTAAGGGTCCAATTTCATTTTTGGCATGTGGACACCAAGTTGTCCCAGAGCCATTTGTTGAAGAGACTATTCTTTGTCCCACTGAATGGTCTTCGCACCCTTATCAAAAATCAATTGACCACAGAGGTATGCGTTTATTTCTAGACTCTTAATTCTTTTCCCACAATGCATTTTTTTTTTTCAAGTTAAAATGTATGGACTTTCTGTATTTTTAGTAGAGACAGGGTTTCACCGTGTTAGCAAGGATGGTCTAGATCTCCTGACCTCATGATCCGCCCGCCTCGGCCTCCCAAAGTGCTGAGATTACAGGCGTGAGTCACCGCACCGGCCAAAATGTATGGACTTTCTAAATAAGGTATAGGAGTGGTAAATAAAACTAAGTCTATAGTTATTAAATTTTGACATAGTCAATACTGCTTCCAATTTATCATATGAATTACTTCCAAACATGTTAATCACAGCTAGATTAAAAGAGCATTTGGGAAATGTGGAAATATTTTCTACAGAATACATTGTAAGTCTACTGGTGATCCGAAGAGATTTGCCCTTGTGAATTTTTTTTTTTTTTTTTTTTATGGAGTCTCACTCTGTCACTTGGGCTGGAGTACAGTGGCACGATCTCGGCTCACTGCAACCTCCACCTCCCGGATTCAAGCAATTCTCTTGCTTCAGCCTTCTGAGTAGCTGGGACTACAGGCACCCGCCACCATGACCAGCTAATTTTTGTATTTTTAGTAGAGACGGGGTTTCACTATGTTGGCCAGGCTGGTCTCAAACTCCTGACCTCGAGAGATCTGCCAGCCTCAGCCTCTCAAAGTGCTGGATTTGCAGGCGTGAGCCAATGCACCCAGCCCCCTGTGGAATTTGAAACAAAAGAATAAGCAGCAAAAGCTACCGTGATAGGTCCAGATCCACCAGTGGTGGGGAGCCCAGCTTTAACACACTCACCATCGTGGACATCCTTTAACATTTCAGCTCTCTGATCCTGTTCTTCTACAGCAAAGGCCTCTAACAGGTTTTGATAACTAGGAAACTTGGGGAGAAATATTGGGATTGTGGTGATCTCAATCCCTTTCCTCCCAGAAAATTCTAGATTTTTTATGACAATTGATCTGATGCCACCCCAGAGCTTTACTCACTAAGAGGAATTTGGATAGATGGTCTCGTCAAACTCAAGAAAAATAAAATCCTTCCTATTACTTCCTTTTCCAGAGCATAGGGTGACTTACTTGTTTTAAGAAAACCATTCAACTGATTTTTTACTCCCAAATAAAGAAGATTAATTGTTTTCAGCTAAACTTAAAAATGGAAGTTTATCTCGCTTAATAAAAAGAAAATACACAATATATCTCTAAATATATATAAAAAACGGCCAGGCACGATGGCTCACGCCTGTAATCCCAGCACTTTGGGAGGTCGAGGCGGGCAGATCACCTGAGGTCAGGAGTTCTAGACCACCCTGTCCAACATGGTGAAACGTCGTCCCTACTAATAATACAAAAATTAGCTGGGCGTCATGGCACATGTCTGTAATCCAGCTACTCAGGAGGCTGAGGCAGGAGGATCACTTGAACCCGGGAGGCAGAGGTTGCAGTGAGCCAATGTCATGCCATTGCACTCCAGCCTGAACGACAAGAGCGAAACTCCGTCTCAAAAAAGAAAAAGAAAAATGTATAATGTAAAACGTTATATATGTGTATACACACACACACACACACACACACACACACACACACACACACACACAGAAAGTAGTGTGTCATGCAAATCTCAGAGAGGAAAATCAGCTCTATATTAATGTCACAGAACATGGGATAAGCCCCCAAATCTTTTTTATTACAAACCAATGTTTTTACAGTATTTCTTAAAGTCTTATGATCATAAGAATCAGGTATCCTAGACATCTCTGTTCTGGGTAGGATGGGTTATCATATCTTACTAGCCATAACTTTAGCTGTGATCTCAGCAACCCAAACCCTCCTAGAGGCGAAGGGCAGGGGAGGAGGCAAACAAGGGATTAACCCCAACTTTCCCACAGGCTCGTGTTTATCAGGATCTAAGCACACAAGAATCCCCATACTTCTGGACCGCGACAACTGATAACCTTCATGAGAATAAACCCAACGGATCTTCTGAATCATTAAAGGAAGGCCTAGTTATAATCAGCAACTTGACTATGTTTTATCGCAGTCAAATTCTTTCTTTACAATTGGTTTACTCTTAATGTTTGGAAGGACATACAAGGTGGGTTCGTCATCAGGGACTGTCACTTTTTAAGTCCATGTTTTTCTGGACTGGATTGTTTGGGATATTTACAATGAGCATGTATTGTTTTAGGAATACAAGAAGTGTTTAAAATTTTAAATTAACAGGTTCTGAGAGGCAAATAAAAGTCCTTTAACTTATAAATAATTAATTTTTCCTATAATCATTCGACTCTCCATTACCTAAATACTCAACAACAACAACAACAAAAACAGAAACATCAATTTCCTCATCATTCTGGAAGCCTGCAATTGTTCATAGGGTTCTGCTGACCAGTTTAGCGTGATTTTGCTCTGTCAGGCCAGAGACCCTTTGCTCTTTTCCTTAATTTCCTTCATTTTGAAGTGAGGACTGCTATTTACCCATAGAGAATACAGCAGCCTTGTTAGTTCATTATCAGGGAAGCCTGGATCTCTAGAGAAGGCTTTTGTGAGCCCTGGGGAAAGCATGCACCCATTGAACTGAGCTAATCCCAGTCATTATCATCCTGATTAGGGAATCAATTTCAATGGCAGTGGTTGTGCCAATCAGCAAATACCATGGAGTGCAGTTTAATGTTTAACACATAAACAATTTCATTGCCAAACAAAGCCTCCCTTACTAAGAGCTTTCTACTTTTATTTTTAAAAAGTACTGTGTGGAGTCTCCATTTGCTCCTTCAAGACGGGAACATAAATAGGGTATACATTATTTATGTCAGTTTTTTTTAAAAAATGCCCATGACACCATGAGATTCTCCTAATTATAGACTGCCCTGATGGAAGCTAGTACAGGGTACCACATTGGTTTTAAAAGCCAACCCTGGATCCGATAGCCTGAGGTTGAATCTCAGCTCCACAAATTACAAACTAAGGAGCTCTGGGCAGGTTCCTTAAACTCCCTGAGCCTCAATTTTCTCATCTGTAAAATGGGGAAAATAAAAATATGTTTTCATTGGGTTGGTGTGAAAATAAGCTGAGATAATACATGCGAAGTGCTAAACCAGTGTCATTACACATAGCAAGCTCTCACTGTTAGTAATTTCTTAAATCAATTGATGAAGTAGTGAGAATAATCTGGATTCAGCTCTCAGGTTGAATCTTACAATTGCTATTAGTACATGGAACCAAGTGGCTGAGGAGCCAGTTATTCAGAAAACTGAAAGCAAGCCTCCTCCCAAGGGTTTACAAAGTGTTGAATATATAAATGATTTCATAATTTTATAATTTTAGGCATTAGCCAGGCAGCAGAAAGAAGTGTTGGCCAGGTGCAGTGGCTCATGCCTGTGTAATCCCAGTACTTTGGGAGGCTGAGGCGGGTGGATCCCCTGAGGTCAGGAGTTCGAGACCAGCCTGGCCAACATGATGAAACCCCGTCTCTACTAAAAATAGAAAAATTAGCTGGGTGTGGTGGCACGCACCTGTAATCCCAGCTACTTGGTAGGCTGGGGTGGGAGAATCGCTTGAACCCGGGAGGCAGAGGTTGCAGTGAGCCGAGATCGCGCCACTGCACTCCAGCCTGGGTGACAGAGTAAGACTCCGTCTCAAAAAAAAAAAAAAAGAAGTGTTGCTGTGAGGTGGTGGTTGCAGGCAGAGAAGAGGAGGGAGACTGTTGCCTGGGACTCTGAAATTACCCATTGTGGATCTAGACTTCTAAATTCCTCAGTTGTTTTCTCTGATTCTTGGCAAAACAGACAAAAACCTAGCAACAGCTTGGATGACTGAGGATGATTCCCAGGGCTTTTTCTAATTGCTCTGGAGGAAGGCAGTTCATATACTACAGTTGCTGGAAAGAAGCTGGGGAAATAACATAATGGTCAGGCCTCTTCAGTCATGTTCACAAGAGTGAACCACCGACTTGGTGTGAAATGCCTCATAGAAGGTTCTTAATACATCTTTGCTAATGATGTGACATACTAATGATTATACTGAAGGATTTTATACTCAAGAAAAGCGGATTTCAACATAAAGGAAATACATGTTTACAAAATCTTTTTCAATGACCTTATATTAATAAAATATTCAGAGTTCATAACTCTCTTGAATTCAACTTTATAAGGAAGATTTGTGATTTCTTCTTAGATCTTTGGCAAAATGAAACAAAACAAAAGCTAGTTTTTCATTCTGGTAATTATTAGTGTTCCTTATTGTCTTAAGGATCTAATGTTTGTTTTTGGTTTTTGAGACAGGATCTTGCTCTGTTGCCCAGGCTGGAATGCAGTGGCGCAATTGGAGCTCACTGCAACCTGAAACTCCCAGGCTCAAGGGATCCTCCCACCTCAGCCTCCCATGTAGCTGGGACTACAGGCACAAACCACCATGCCTAGTTTTGTTTTGTTTTGTTTTGTTTTGTTTTTTCCTAATTGTAGAGATGGGGTCTCATTATGCTGCCTAGGCTGGTCTTGAACTCATGGGCTCAAGCAGTCATCTCACTTTCACCTCCTAAAATGCTGGGATTATCAGGCCTTTAAGGATCTAATTTGTAAAAGCTGTAGATATCACCTATTCCCTGGTATTGTGGAAGTGTTACAGATATTCTATTGCGGTAGGACAGTAGTCCTCTTAGAGTTATGTGGGGCTTTCAGGGAGGTTTAGAAGTGTGTTCTAGAGCAGTATTTTTCAGTCTGTTGCGTCATATTAGTGAGTGGTAAATTCATTTGGGTGGCTGGTGAATGATATTAAAAAAAATCAAATGGAAAATATAGAAAATGATAATTATTCCTTTATCATTAAGGACCCTCTCCAGGCCAGGCATAGTGGCTCACGCCTACAATCTCAGCACTTTGGGAGGGTGAGGTAGCTGGATCACTTGAGCACAGGAGTTCGAGACCAGCCTGGGCATTTTAGTGAGACTTCAGCTCCACAAAAAAACTAAATTTTAGCCAAGTGTGATGGTGCATACCTGTACTTCCAGCTACTCGGGAGGCTGAGGTGGGAGGATTGCTTGAGCCCAGAAGGTCGAGGGTGCAGTCAGCATGACTGCACCATGGCACTCCGACCTGGGTAGCAGAGTGAGACCCTGTCTCAAAAAAAAAAAAAAAAAAAAAGGACCCTCTTTATTCCTAACGTTTTCTGCCTTAAGTCTATTTATCTCATCTTAATATTGCTATATCACTTTTCTTTTGGTTAGTACCTGTGTTGTCGATCTTTCCCCATCTGATTATTTTCAGCCATTCTGGGTCATTTTATGCGCCTATACCTCCAGCATAGAGGCAGATTTCTTTTTTAATTCAATCTGAAAATCAGAGAAGATTTCATTCTATTTACATTTATTGAGATTAGTGATATGTTTGTATTTATGTCTCTCACTGTTTTTTTGTTATAATTTTGCCTTTTCTATCCTGCTTTCTGTTGCATTGAATTTTCTGCATTCTACTTGTTTCCTTCTACTGATTTATTCGTTCACATTCTATTTGTTTTCTTTTCTTTTCTTTTTTTGAGATGGAGTTTCTCGTCACCCAGGCTGGAGTGTGATGGTGCGATCTCAGCTCACTGCAACCTCTTCCTCTTGGATTCAAATGATTCTCCTGTCTCAATCTCCTGAGTAGCTGGAATTACAGGTGCCTACCACCACGCCCGGCTAATTTTTGTGGGTTTTGTTTTGTTTCGTTTTGAGATGGAGTTTTGCTCTTGTTGCCCAGGCTGGAGTGCAATGGCACGATCTCGGCTCACTGCAACCTCTGCCTCCTGGGTTTAAGCGATCTTCCTGCCTCAGCCTCCCGAGTAGCTGGAATTACAGGACCTGCCTCCACGCCCAGCTAATTTTTTTGTATTTTTAGTAGAGACGGGGTTTCACCACTTTGGCCAGGCTAGTCTCAAACTCCTGACCTCAAGTGATCCGCCCACCCTGGCCTCCGAAAGTGCTGGGATTACAGGCATGAGCCACCACGCCCAGCCCTAATTGTTTTCTTTAATGTGTTGTTATAATGTAACAAATTACTTAAAAAAAAAAAAAAAAAGCTGTCCAGCCTCCTCCCAAACAACATAAGGACTTTAAAATGCTTAACTCCAACCTTCCAATTCTCAACTTTTATATTATTGTTATCTAGTATTTTAGTTTCCCCTAATTTATTTCCCATTGGTTAATAACTATTTAGATCTATCAGCTTCCTCATTCACCATTGTTTCTTGCATCCCACTCCTTCCTTGTGGGTTCAGTTTCCTTCTAGCTGAAGTATATCATTTAGCAGTTCTTTCAATGAGAGATGTGTTTTTAAATGCCTTTGTTTATAGCCCTTGCTCTTGAATGGTAATTTAGTGGGCACATAATTCTAGGTTGAATATTATTTTGTCTGGATTAGAAGACGTTACACTTCCCTGTCTTCTGGCATATACTGCTGCTGATTGGATGTCTATAATCAGTCTCACTGTTTTCCTTTGTAGGTAATCTTTCCTTTAAGATAGCTTGCAGGCTTCTTTGCATAGTTTCACCATGAAGCATTTTGGTATTGTTTTGTCCTTATTTATCTAGTTCAAGATTCATGTTTCTTCAACTTTGGAATATTGTCACTCAATATCTCTATGAATATTGCTTCTCCCTCACTCATTCTATTGTTTCCCTCTGGAATTCCTAGTAGACTTAGGTTGGACCTTCTCATTCTGTCCTTGTCTCTTAACTGCTTTTCCACATTTCCTATCCCTATCTCTCTACTGCATTCTATCTCCCAGATCTGTCTTCCAGTTGACTAATTACTTCTCCAGCTGTGTCTATCTGCTGTTTAACTCATACCTAAAATATGGTCCATGGATCAGAAATATCAGCATCACCTGGGAGCTTATTAGAAATGCAAATTCATGGGCTTCACCCAAGACCCATTTAACAGAGTGGGGCCCGGGAATCTGTGTTTTACCAAACTCTGCAGGTGATTGTGATGCTCACTGAAGTTTGAGAAGCACTGCTTTAGTACATTGATTCAATTGCTTTCATTTCTAGAGGATGCACTTAGTTTTTTCAAATCTGAATTTCCCTCCCTCCCTTTTTCTGCAATGAATTGCCTTTTTCTTTCAGCAAGATTTATATATTTTTCTAGCAAATCTTAATAATCTTATACTTATTTTATAGTCTCAAATTGCCACTCTTGGGGATTTGGATTTTCCAGTTGATTGTGTCTACTGACTCCCCTCCTTTCTCGTTGGTTTATTTTTTATTATGAGCTCATAACTATTAGTTCCAATTCCAAGTTTGCCCACGTCTGAAATCATAGCTCTTATCCAGGAGTCAGTAAACTGTTTTTTTGTAAAAGATCAGATAGTAAATATTTTCAGCTTTGTGCGTCATATGGTCTCTGTCATAATAATGCGAACTCTGACATTATAGTACAAAAGCACCCATAGAAAACATGTTTTTAAAATAGGCATATTGTATTTCAACAAAACTTTATAAAACAGGCAGTGGGCTAGATTTGCTCCGTGGGCTATAGTTTACAAACACCTGCTCTTGAGTGGCCGTTAGAACCTATAGCCCCCAGCTTCCCTTATTGCTTCTTCCATCTCTCTATATGTATTACATAAATATTAATTTAAGGTTGTTTCCATGGCCGGGCATAGTGGCTCACGCTTGTAATCCCAGCACTTTGGGAGGCCCAGGTGGGTGGATCACTTGAGATCAAGAGTTTGAGACCAGCTTAGCCAACATGGTGAAACTCCATCTCTACTAAAAATAGGAAAATCAGTGGGCGTGGTGGTGCACACCTGTAATCTCAGCTACTGGGGAGGCTAAGGCAGGAAGGCAGGAGAATTGCTTGAACCCGGGAGGCGGAGACTGCAGTGAGCCAGGAGGCGGAGACTGCAGTGAGCCGAGATTGCACCACTGCACTCTAGCCTGGGCAACAGAGTGAGACTCTGTCTCAAAAAACAAACAAACAAAAAAATTAAGGCTGTTTCCTAAATTTACTTGATGACACTGAGATCACTGAAGGTACTTGTTCAAAACAGAATCCCAGACCCTTTCCCTGTAGGTACTGATTTAGCATGTGTGAGGTAGAACCAAGGTTTCAGCATGTTCAGGAAGAAACCAAGGTAATTCTAATGATCTGAAAAGTTTGGGGAACCCTGTTCTAATAAACAGAATGTTAAGAATGAACTTAATGTTACAAG
Source organism: Hylobates moloch (assembly GCF_009828535.3). Taxonomy (NCBI): domain Eukaryota; kingdom Metazoa; phylum Chordata; class Mammalia; order Primates; family Hylobatidae; genus Hylobates; species Hylobates moloch. The sequence goes on along the minus strand of NW_026652281.1, from coordinate 72,071,140 downwards.
ACTTACCATCCTAACATCTGTACAACTTTCAGTTCTTGCTCACAAGAATGCCACGTTGATTATTGCAAATCCATAAAATCTGAGTCAAAAAGGACTGCTCAGGTCATTAATGTATAGTCAGCAAGGCACTATGTCTGTGACTCATGAAGAGCAGCTGCTTTTTGGTGGGGTCATCTTTGCAGTGCCGGATATAAAGAGGCCTCCCAGGAAGCCACACCTATTTTTTGTTAAAGTCCCTTTAATAATAAGACTATATCACAGTACATATTTGGAAAAGACGGAATTTCCCCCAACAGCTCAGTGATAATAGTTCAGATAAAGTTCACCCAACTGTTCGTCGTACTTGTTTACCCAAATAACCAGGGAATGAATAAGTTGCAAAAGCATTTAAGGTATTTGATAAACTTTCCAACGATTTACAGGGTTAAACTACAGCAAAGTTTGCTATGCCAGAGACCATATCATTGTACAATGCATTGTTGTTGTTTTGAGACAGGGTCTCGCTCTGTCACCCAGGCTTGAGTGCGGTGGCATAATCTGGGCTCACTGCAGCCTCAACCTCCTAGGCTCAAGCAATTCTCCCGAGTAGCTGGGACCACAGGCATGCATCACTACACCTGGCTGATTTTTACATTTTTTTGTAGAGACCAGGTTTTACCATGTTCCCCAGGCTGGTCTCAAGCTCCTGAACTCAAGCAATCCGCCAGCTTCTGCCTCCCAAAGTGTTGAGATTACAGGCGTGAGCCACTGCACCAGCCTGCACAATCAATGCCTTCAATGCCTTGATCTCTTCTTTACCACTAATATGTATTCAAGAGCTGACTTTTATGTAGTACTTTCATTACATAATAGTGCCAGCACTGTTTTAAGACTTTCATACATATTAACTTTTAATCCTCAGAACAACCATACAAATTAGAAACTATTGCCATCCCCATTTTCTTTTCTTTCTTTCTTTCTTTTTTTTTTTTTTTGCCGGAGTCTTGCTCTGTCACCCAGGCTGAAGTGCAGTGGCGTGATCTTGGCTCACTACAACTTCCGCCTCCCGGGTTCAAGTGATTCTCCTGCCTCAGCCTCCTGAGTAGCTGGGATTACTGGTGCCCGCCACTGTGCCCAGCTTTTTGTATTTTTAGTAGAGACAGGGTTTCACCATATTGGCCAGGCTAGTCTCAAACTCCTGACCTCAGGTGATCCGCCCGCCTTGGCCTCCCAAAGTGCTGGGATTACAGGCGTGAACCACCATACCTGGCTACCATCCCTATTTTCTTTTTCTTTTTTTTTTTGAGATGGAGTCTCACTCTGTCACCCAGGCTGGAGTGCAGTGGCGCGATCTCGGCTCACTGCAAGCTCTGCCTCCTGGGTTGACACCATTCTCCTCCTCAGCCTCCTGAGTAGCTGGGACTACAGGCACCCGCCATCATGTCCGGCTAATTTTTTGTATTTTTTAGTATAGACAGGGTCTCACCGTGTTAGCCAGGATGGTCTCAATCTCCTGACCTTGTGATCCGCCCGTCTCAGCCTCCCAAAGTGCTGGGATTACAGGTATGAGCCACCGCCCTGGCCAAACATCCCTATTTTCAAAGAGGAAACCGAGTCAAGGAGAGGTAGAATAACTTGCCTAAACTTGTGCATACTGTAGCCAGCGCTTGAACCTACATGGCCTAACTCTAAAGTAGCGGTTCTTAGCTCTGGCTGCCCATTGGAATCTCTTGGGGGAGCTCTAAAAAAAACCCACTGAAGCCTGAGTCTTACCACCACAGCTTCTGATTTAACTGATGGCTTCAGGATTGTTATTGCTGCCCTGGTGCTTCTAATGTACAGTCAAGGTTGAGCGCCACTGCCCTCACGTGTGGACACCGAACTCCTCTGCCAGCTCTCAAAGTCAGATCCCTAGACTGGCAGCATCTGCATCACCTGAGAACTTGTTTGAAACACAAATTCTCAGGCCCCACTCCACTCCTACTGACTCCGATTTTCTGGGGGTGGGGCTCAGCAGCTGTGTGTTAACAGGCCCTCTAGATAATTATGATGCGGGCTAAAGTTGGAGAACCGCTGCACTGTGCCCCAGTGAATCACATCTTCCTGGGCCCCTATCCCCTTGAAAACATTGTTGTGCTTCTCACTGAATGAGGGAGTCTATCGCCTCTCTCTTGAATCTAGGCAAGGCTCATGACTGGCTTTGACAGATAGACGGTAACTGAAGTGCTGTGTTGTGCAACTTCCAGAAGGCTTGAAGTTTTTGTTTTTGTCCCCTGGATTGTATCTGCCACAATTTAAGGAAGCTGATGTGGTTTACTGGAGGATGAGAAGCCACATGGAGGAGAACTGCGGTGCCTCAGCCAGCAGCCAGCACCACCTGCCAGACATGTGAGGCCAGCTTGGACATTCCAGCCCAGCCCGGTCACCAGCTGAACGTAGCTACATGATCGAGTCTAGGTGAGACCAGTAGAGGAACTACCCAGCTAACCCACGTCATGAAAAACAATCAACTGCTGTGGTTTGAAGTCATTAAATATTAGAGTGGTTTGTTACTCAGCAGAAGGGACTAGATTGCAGCTGCGCAGTTTACCTTAAACTTTGCCCTGGAGGGAAACTGGTTAGCCCTTAAAAGAAAAGGATGCGGGCCGGGTGCGGTGGCTCACGCCTATAATCCCAGCACTTTGGGAGGCCGAGGTGGGTGGATCACGAGGTCAGGAGATCGAGACCATCCTGGCTAACACTGTGAAACCCCATCTCTACTAAAAATACAAAAAATTAGCCGGGCGTGGTGGCGGGTGCCTGTAGTCGGGAGGCTGAGGCAGGAGAAAGGCATGAACCCGGGAGGCGGAGGTTGCAGTGAGCCGAGATCGCACCACTGCACTCCAGCCTGGGTGACAGAGCGAGACTCCGTCTCACAAAAAAAAAAAAAAAAAAAAGAAAAGGATGCGGCTGGGTGTGGTGGCTTACGCCTGTAATCCCAGCACTGTGGGAGGCCGAGGCAGGTGGATCACCTGAGATCAGGAGTTCGAGACCAGCCTGACCAACATGGTGAAACCCCGTCTCTACTAAATACAAAAAATTAGCTGGCCGTGGTGGCACATGCCTTAATCCAGGCTACTTGGGAGGCTGAGGCAGGAGAATCACTTAAACCCAGGAGGCGGAGGTTGCAGTGAGCCAAGATTGTGCCATTGCACTCCAGCCTGGACAACAAGAGTGAAAACTCCATCTAAAAAAAAGGACCCTAGGAAAGTTGATTTGGCTGGTGCTAACGCCAGGCAGGGGTACTAGGTGGCTCACATGCAGGCCTGGCTTCATGGGCACTGCCCTGTGCAACTGCACAGGACTCATGCTTACAAGGGCCTCACATTTATTTTATGCTCCCCTGACACTATCTAGAAATTCTTAATCACTTTGAACAAGGAGCCCTGCATTTTCATTTTCCTCTGGGCCCTGCAAATTAATATATAACCAGTCCTGCTAATATGCAGGTTTCTCATTTACTCCACACAACCACCCTAGGAACTAGAATTCCTTATTATTATCAGCTTCACATTACAGATAAGGAAAATGAGGCTCCGAGAAGTGAAATACTCATACAAGGTCACATGGCAAGAGAGGCAGGGTGGCACGCAGGCTTCTCAAATCCCTGAGCCCTGGAGCCAGTTCACTGCGGTGAACCCTGTGTGAACCATTGAGTGAAACCTGGAGTGTGGTTTATCAGTTTTTGTCACATACCTGGGGTACATTGTGACTGAGCAAATAAAAAGGGGGTTTTGCTGATAGCCTGGCAAGTTGGCAAGACATTTTCTGGGCATATTAAGGAAAATGCAGTTGCAGCTCTAACCCAGAGTATATTTAAACAACTACAGGAGCAGGCAGGGGGAAGGGAAGGGCCTGACCTGAGAAGTCAGGCCCGAAGCAGCCCAAATCCACTATTTATAGTGCTGTGGCCTATTTTGGCCTGCCGGGTGGCCCTGAAAATTGCCCTGAGAACTGGGCCTAGAAACAGACCATGGAAACCAGGCGCCTTCATTCTGGGGTATGGCTGGAATCATGCTGGGCACAGACAAAAGTTTTCTTGATGAGCTCAAGGATGTTTTTTTAAGAAAAACAAAACAGGATTTTCTTTGACAGGGAATTAAAAAAAATACTCATTTAAGGAACATCATCAGGAAATGATCAGGAATATATTCTTACGGAGCAAATGCATGGATCAGACCCAGCCAATACAGAGCTAATACTTATGAGCCCTTAACCATGTGCCAAGCACTATGCTACCTGCACCATTTCATTTATGCCCTCACATATGACCCTGTGACAGCAGCAATATTATTATCCCCATTTTACAAGAAAGGAAACTGAGGCTTAGGAAAATTAAGTGATTTACTGAAGGTCACATTGTTGGCAAGCCAGGATTAAAACCCAGATCATGGCACCCTACTAGGCTGTCACCCATAGGACTGCTTCTCAAACTTCAGCATGCAAAGACTCTCCTGGGAACCATGTAAAGATGAAGCTTTTGATTCAGGAGGTCTGGATGAGACCTGAGATTCTGCATGCCAACCAGATGCCAGTTGATGATGATAATAGCACTGGTTCTTGGATGCAAACAAATATTACAAGTTTTCCTGCTTCTACTTTTATCCTCTTACAATCTGTTCTCTCTGCAGCAGCCTGAGTTATTGTATTGGTCTCCATTGCTGCATAACAAACATCCCCCAGGCATAGCAGCTTTAAGAAACAACACAATTTCTGAGGATTAGGAACATAGGAGCAGCTTAGCTGGGGCATTCTGGCTTAGGGTCGAGGCTGCAGTTAGGATGTCAGCTGGGCCTGCAATCATCTGAAGGCTCGACTGGGCTGGAGGATCCACTTCCACAATGGCTCCCTCCCATGGCTGTTGGCTGGAGGCCTCAGTTTCTTGCCAGGTAGGTGTCCCCACAGGGATGCTCAAGACCAGCTGGCATCCTCCAGAGGGAATGATCCCAGAGAGAGAGAACAAGTGAGCACAAGACTGCTGTGTCTTTAATAACCTAATCTTGGACATGGCACACCATTATTTCTGCCATATTCTACTGCCACACATATTAACCCTGATACAATGTGGGAAGAGACTCCTTAGTAATGGGAATCCCAGGGGGTGGGGGTTACTGGGGAGTCACTGTGGATGCTGACTACAGTTTCCTGATGAAAACTCAGATCATGTCATTCTTCTGCCCATCATTTCTTATCAGAGTCAGAATAACATCCAAAGTTCCAGCATCCAAATGAAAGCTCACCTTTGATTCTACAAGATCTGTCCCCTGACTGCTTCCTCATCTCCTCTCCCATTCACCTCTAGCTCACTGTTTTTTTCTTTTTCTTTTCTTTTTTTTGGTGGGGGGTGCGGTTTGAGACAGGGTCTTGTTCTGTCACCCAGGCTGGAATACAGCAGCATGATCTCAGCTTACTGCAACCTCTGCCTCCCAGGCTCAAGCCATCCTCCCACCTCAGGTTCCCAAGTAGCTATGACTACAGGTGCGTGCCACCACACTCAGCTATTTTTTTTTTTTTTTGTAGTGACTTCATTTCACCATGTTGCCCAGGCTAGTCTCAAACTCCTGGACTCAAGTGATCTGCCCGCCCCAGCCTCCCAAAGTGCTGAAATTACAGGTGTGAGCCACTGAGCCTGGCCTCACTTTTATTTTCTAATATATATATATTGTATTTTTTAGAGAGAGAGTCTCGCTCTGTCACCCAGGCTGGAGTGTAGTGGTGCAATCAGAGCTCACTGTAGCCTTAACCTCCTGGGCTCAAGCCATCCCCTCACTTTAACCTCCATTAGCCTCCACCACCATGCCCAGCTCCAGCTCACTTTCACACTGACTCTCTTGCTGGTCCTCAATACATCCAGCACCCTCCTGTTCCTGCAGGCCTTTGCATGTGCTTTTCCTTCTGCCTAAAATGAACTTCATTCAGGTCTCAGATCAAATAACACCTTCTCAGAGAGGCCTTCCTTGACCAAATTCACCATCTAAAATAGTAGCTGAGATGTTTTTTCAGGCTTTTGCATTTCTGACCACCAGACGGCCTCACCCAGACCTGTGCTGTGACTCAAGCAGTCCTGTGGCTCCCCACCCAGAAGTAGACTCAGCACATGAGGACCGCTTTCCACACCCCTATGATTTCATCCCCAACCAATTAGCAGCACCCATTCCCCAGCCCCCCTACCCCACCAAACTTATCTTTTTTTTTTTTTTTTTTTTTTGAGACGGAGTCTCGCTCTGTCACCCAGGCTGGAGTGCAGTGGCGCGATCTCGGCTCACTGCAAGCTCCGCCTCCCGGGTTCACGCCATTCTCCTGCCTCAGCCTCTCCGAGTAGCTGGGACTACAGGCGCCTGCCACCACACCTGGCTAATTTTTTGTATTTTTAGTAGAGACGGGGTTTCACTATGGTCTCGATCTCCTGACCTCGTGATCCGCCCGCCTCGGCCTCCCAAAGTGCTGGGATTACAAGCGTGAGCCACCGCGCCTGGCCCAAACTTATCTTTGAAAAACCTCTAGCCTCTGAGCCTTTGGGGATATTGATTTGAGTAATAGCTCTGTCTCCCATGTGGCATGGCTGGCCTCCTGTCAATTAAACTCTTTCTTTACTGCAATGCCTGGTCTCTATGAATTGCTTTTGTTTGTGCAGCACACAGGAAGAACCCATGGGGTGGTTATAAGATGAAAATGTATATTGTGAGCTGCTGAGTTTTGGAGTTTGGGGGTGATTTGTTATGCAGCATTATTGTGACAATAGCTAACTGACACTCTTTGATGTTATGTTACTATGTATTTATTTGTATCTGTTTATAGTCTCCTGAAAGAATGCAAGCTCCATAAGGGCAGGGACTTTGTCTCCTTCCCTGCAGTATGCCTAGCATCCAGAACAATGCCTGCCTGCCACATTGTAGGCACCCAGTAATTACTAGTGAGTGAATATTAGCGAATGAATCGATCTCATTGTAGCACCTGCTTGCTTAACTATGATGCTATATTGCCTTCAAATCAGACCCCAAATTGCAAAGTATCAAAAAATAATTGTCTTGCACAGGAGTTCTAGGCAGCATACTATTTACCAGGAAAATGTGACTCATACACCAAGCTGTTGGCCATTGTCTCTGTGCCAGATGCCATCTCTCTTCACCTGGGCTATATCTGAAGTCAGCCAGAAACGACAACCAACCCCTGCCTGAGAACGGAAGTGCTGCTTTAAATGACACTGGCTCACCTGGTTGGCAGGCTGTCCCCAGAGGAAAGCCAGAGACAGGGCTAATGAGCTCACACAAAGGGAGGAAATGCAACCCACCCCCCTTCCTGGAACAGCTGCAGCAGGAGACGCCCCTCTCTGGAAAGGAGGAAGAGGAAGCTGGGGAAAGCAGACCAACAATGTGGGGAAGCCAGGCACTCAAGAGAAAGCAGAAGGAAAAAAGAATCTGGTGCTTAAACAACTGATTGTTGGAACTTTATGATGAAATATAATAAAAATCAAGACCAACTCCTAAAGGTTTCTTTGGTCCTGCCATCTCAGGGCTCACCCTGAGTTGAAAGTATTGTGAATGAGAAATGTTTGGCTAAATGCCAGCCCATCAGCCACACTGGTAGTGTGTTTTTCTTTAAATACAAATACTGGCCAGGTGCAGTGGCTCACACCTGTAATCCCAACACTTTGGGAGGCGGAGGGGGTGGATCGCTTGAGCTCAGGAGTTTGAGACCAGGGAACATGGCAAGACCTGTCTCTAAAAAAATACAAAAATCAGCTGGCGTAGTAGCTCACAGCTGTGGTCCCAGCTACTTGGGAGGCTGAACCGGGAGGACTGCTTGAGCCCGGGAGGTGGAGGTTGCAGTGGGGTGAGATCGTACCACTGCACTCCAGCCTAGGTGACAAAGTGAGACCCTGTTTCAAAATAAAACAACAACAAAAAAAACCATCACACACACACATACACACAACAAACCTCTTACATCTGTTTAGGAAATAGAACCTCAAATACTTCTTTTTTTTTGAGATGAAGTCTCCCTGTCACCCAGGCTGGAGTGCAGTGGCATGATCTCGACTCACTGTAACTTCTGCCTCTCAGGTTCAAGTGATTCTCCTGCCTCAGCCTCCCAAGTACAGGCATCTGCTACCATGCCAAGCTAATTTTTTTATTTTTTATTTTTTTATTTTTATTTTTATTTTTTATTTTTTGAGACGGAGTCTCGCTCTGTTGCCCAGGCTGGAGTGCAGTGGCGCAATCTCAGCTCACTGCAACTTCCGCCTCCCGGGTTCACGCCATTCTCCTGCCTCAGCCTCTCCGAGTAGCTGGGACTACAGGCGCCCGCCACCACGCCCGGCTAATTTTTTGTATTTTTAGTAGAGACGGGGTTTCACCGTGGTCTCGATCTCCTGACCTCGTGATCCACCCGCCTCGGCCTCCCAAAGTGCTGGGATTACAAGCGTGAGCCACCACGCCCGGCCTAATTTTTTTATTTTTAGTAGAGACAGGGTTTCACCATATTGGTCAAGCTGGTCTAGAACTCCTGATCTCGTGATCCACCTGCCTTGGCTTCCCAAAGTGCTGGGATTACAGGCATGAGCCACCGCGCCCGGCGAAGAACCTCCAGTACTTTTCAAATAGGAAAGTCACTGATACATAATCACCTCCATACTGACACCATTCATTTCTGCATCTACAGTTTACAGAACACTATCTCCTGTGTTGTTACATTTAGAGACTGGGCACAGTGGCCCACATTTGTCATCCCAGCACTTTGCAAGGCCAAGGTGAGAGAATCACTTAAGGCCAGGAGTTTGAGACTAGCTTGGGCAACATAATGAGACCCCCATCTCTACAAAAAAAATTAGCTGTTTGTGGTAGTGTAAAACTGTAGCCCTATCTACTTGGGAGGCTGAACTGGGAGGATAGTTTAAACTCATGAGTTCAAGTCCGTAGTGAGCTATGATTGCACCACTGCACTTCAGCCTGGACAACAAAGTAAGACCTTGTCTCTGAAAATAAAAAATAAAACATTTTAATTATCATGCTAACTTGGTGAGCTAGACTGGGCAGCTATTATTATTCTTCATCTAAAGAGAAAAAATGTTGTGATTTATCGTTCAGTGATTTGTCCTGGATCATAAAACTGGTAGGTAGCGAAGTCAATTCCAATACATCAGTGGGTCTCAATCCTGGCTGCATGTTAGAGTCACCTGGGAGCTATTAAACAACACCAATCTCTGGCTGGACGCGGTGGCTCACGCCTGCAATTCCAGCACCTTGGGAGGCCGAGGTGGGCGTATCACTTGAGGGCAGGAGTTTGAGACCAGCCTGGCCAACATAGTGAGACCCTGTCTCTACTAAAAATGTAAAAATTAGCCGGGTGCAGAGGCGTGCGCCTGTAATCCCAGCTACTCGGGAGGCTGAGGCAGGAGAATTGCTTGAACCTGGGAGATGGAGGTTGCAGTGAGCTGAGATCATTCCACTGCACTCCAGCCTGGGTGACAGAGCGAGACTCTGTCTCAAAAAAACAAACAAAAAAAACAAAAAACGAACAAACAAAAACCAACAATAACAAACCTATCTCTTGTTCTCACTGTGACCAGTTGAACAAGAATCTCAGGGGAATAAGACCCCAGGTATCAGAAATTAAAAACAAAATCTTTCAGTGGATGGCTTTGATAAACAGTGAAGCTCGAGACTATCACAATCCATAGGTTCAAATAAACGAGTCTTATGTAAAAGTCATATGTGTTTATTCATCAGCAGAGTTAAGAACCCCTTCCTTCATGTTTCTTCTCTTGCTGGGTTCTACAGTGGAATACTGTTCAGCAATAAAAAGGAAGGGACTACGCACACACCCAAACACGTGGGAGAACAGCAAACACATGGAGCCAAGTGAAGGAAGCCAGACTCGAAGGCTACGTGATGTATGACTCCATTTATGTAAGATGGTGGAAAAGGCAAAAGTATAGGAGCACAAAACAAATCAGTGATTTCCAAGGTGAGATGGGAACCTGCTTGGTGCCTTTGAAGAACTTAAAGGAGGGCATTAGTTGGCTTTTTAAAAAGAACCCCTATTCAGGAAAATAGAGCCAACAACTGCAACAACGATAACAACAACAGCTAATATTTCTTGTGGATTTACTATGTCCTTGGCACTGTGCCATGTCCCTTATGTGGACTGAAGCATCTGATTCAATCTTCATAGGCAGGAATTATTACTCCCATTTTACAAACAGAAAACTGTGGCTCAGAAGTTACATAATCTGCCCATAGTTATTAAAACCCATTTATGCCTATGTGGGAGTTATTTATATCCTACTGCTCAAAGTCGTCACTAAAGTCTGGTTGCAAAAATTCAAAACATTGCAATCTCAGGCATAAATGGGTTAATAACCTGACACGTTGGTATTCAAACAGGTCTGTCTGCTGCTAGAGCCCATATTATTAACAAATTGCTATAGGGCATGTTTTACCTGGAAAAAAAAAAATAAGTCTTTCTCTTCAGCCACAACTTTGAAGACAAGAAAGTTAAGGCCAGTAATGAGAACTTCAAGTGACCTTTCAGAAAAAATAAAACCTGTCATGCCTAATAGCCCAGCCAGCTGCCCAACTTGGAGAAAACTCTCTCCCTCTCAGTGCTGAGCCTTAAGTTGTAATTTCTGCTTTTTGTAGAAAAATATGGGAGGAACTACAAAACCTTTTATTTGTATTGTTTAAAGGTCCTTTCCATACGTGTTTGGTTTTTATCCTGAGCTGTTTTCATCATCTATTTTCTACCTAACTATGTAGGCCAGATCTTCTCTAAATAGAAAGGAGTGGTTTTTCAGAATAAAAAATAAAGTTGAATCAAATCAAAACACACCTGAACACCCACCACTTTTAACTGAGTCTTCTGAATGCCCTGCCTTTTAGAATGTCTGCTGATTCAGTGCATGTTCTCCAGTGAAGTATAACACGTGTGGCGTGGAAGGCTTTCTCTGTGAGGCCAAACTGTTCTCCAGATGACTTGCGGTCTATGATTTCTTGTCAGTTAAGACTGTGAAGAGGCTGGGTGCAGTGGCTCATGTCTGGAATCCCAGCACATTGGGAGGCCAAGGAGGGAGGATCACTTGAGCCCAGGAGATCAAGACCAGCCTGGGCAACATGATGAAACCCCATCTCTACAAAAAATACAAAAATTAGCCAGGCATGGTGGAGTGTGCCGTCATCCCAGCTACTCAGGAAGCTGAGATGGGAGGATCACTTGAGCCCAGCAGGCGGAGGCTGCAGTGAGCTGTGATTGCACCACTGCACTCCAGCCTGAGTGACAGAGAGAAAGACCCTGTCTCACAAAAAAAAAAAAAAGAGAGAGAGAGAGAGAGAAAGACTGTGAAGACTTGTAATAGGAGGTCTATAGGCAAAAATCCTCAAACTTCTCTGCTAGTGAAAATATTATTTAACCATAAGCACTTATTGTGTACATAGACACACACACACACAGCCCAAACTCAAAACCAAAAACACTGTTAGACTACGAAATACAAAACAAGATGATTTTGGAATTTCAGAATGAACAGAGTACACTAGCAATCAGATTAAAATAAAACAAAGAACACTTTCCAAATACTATTGTTTCAAATTTTTTTGCATATTTACACACACACACATAAACACACACTCCTAAAAAGGCTCAGAAAAACTAGTCTAATTATGTCAAATTTTAACTAAAGAAGAAAAGAGTAAAAAATATGATCATGGTAGAATATAGGTTTCTAAGTAAATAAAGTTTTTATTACTTTGTAAAAGCCATATATATTCTTTGTAAATAATTTTAAAAATATAAAAACAGAGAGAATAAAAACATCACTCCTTATCCTGCCACTGAACAATCACAATATTTTACATATGTCTTTGTAGCCTATTTTCCATATAAAGTTATTTTTTACATAGTCATAAAATAATCTGCATATGGCATTTTATTCATTTTTCACTTAGTAATACTATGGGCAATTTCCATCTTGTTACCATGGCTGATGTTGATTATTTTTAGTGTTTAAATAATACTCTATGGAGTAAATTCCCAATGTTTATTTTATAATATTATTATTGAATATTAAATATTATTGAATATTCATGTTTAATCTAAGATGCTGCATAAATTTCAGGAAGAAAATGCAAATTCTTGATCAAAACAGTAGTGCTTCTGTATGGTATCACTGATACACGCTCCATTGACTCATCCAGCCTCCAGCTAGCAGAGGGGTTTTATAAACCATAGGCTAGCAGCTGGGTAAGCCAGCGGGATTTTAAAATGTGTAGCAAGTGGCCACTCAACTACTATTTCCCAAGCTTCTCCAAGCCTCAGATGTCTAATACATATGGTTTTGAATGGTATCCCCAAGTTGTGCAGTGCACAGCCCACACAACTGAACAAACTGGTCCTCCCTTCTCATACCCTCTAGCATGGTGTCCTCACAACTCCACTCTCCCGAGACATGCATCACGTTCCCAATCCCTTCCTTTCTCTCTCTACTTTCCTATCAAAACCTACGGCTAACATACACTTGCATACATTGCTGGTGTGCATACAGATTGGTCTAGGGGTTGAACTCTAGCCTCTCTAAAGGGTAATTTATCAATAATGATCTGAACTCTTGAGAAACGGTACTTATTCTTTGAGCTATCAATTCCACTGCCAGCAATTAATCTGGAGAAAAATTGGACAAGTGTGCAGACATATGAACGAGGATGCTTTTGGGTTTTTGGTTTTCTGTTTTTGTTTTTTGTTTTGCTCTGTTTTATTTGAGAGACAGGGTCTTTCTCTGTCACTCAGGCTGGAGTGCAATGGCATTATCATAGCTCACTGCAGTCTCGACCTCCCAGGGCTTAAGTGATCCTCCCACTCAGCCTCCTGAGTAGCTGGGACTACAGGTGTGTGAATTCGAACAATAATGTTTTTCACTGAATATATAGGAGAGGAAACGAGAATGTCTAACCACCTATGATTAAGTTATGACTAAATGTATTCACTGTGTGTGTATATATATATATACACATTTGTAAATATACATTATATATACACACATTTATAAATATACATTTATATATATATACACATTTATATATATATATATATAAAATAAAATATAGGCCAGGTGCAGTGGCTCATGCCTGTAATCCCAGCACTTTGGGAGGCCAAGGCAGGCAGATCACCTGAGGTCAGGAGTTCGAGACCAGCCTGGCCAACATGGTGAAAACCTGTCTCTCCTAAAACTACAAAAATTAGATGCATGTGGTGGTGGGCGCCTGTAATATCAGCTACTCGGGAGGCTGAGGCAGGATAATTGCTTGAACCCAGAGGCGGAGGTTGCAGTGAGCCAAGATCACGCCACTGCACTCCAGCCTGGGTGACAGAGCAAAATTCCATCTCAAAAATAAATTAAAAAAAATATATATATATATATACCATAGAAGAATTAAAATTTGTGAGGTACATCTTTGTGGGGCAACAATGAAAGATATTCCCAGTATATCATTAAGGAGAGAATGCAGGCTTAAAAAAGTGTTTATAATCGCAATTTTGTAAAAAAAATTTTTTAAATTTCCAAATAGAAAAAATTCTAGAAGGATGAATATTATATATTTTTAAAAAGCTTATATGCATTGCTGGGCACGGTGGCTCACGCCTATAATCCCTACACTTTGGGAGGCCGAGGTGAGAGGATCCCTTATGTCCAGGAGTTTGAGACCAGCCTGGCCAACACAGTGAGATCCCTTCTCCAATTTTTTTTTTTTAAATTAGCCGGGCATAGTGGCACATGCCTGTAGTCCCAGTTACTCAGGAAGCTGGGGCGGGAGGATTGCTTGCGCCCAGGAGATTAAGGCTACAGTGAGCCAAGTTCACACCACTGCACTCCAGCCTGGGTGACAAAGTGAGACCCTGTCTGTCAAAAAAAAAAAGACCCCAAAACTTATATGCATTATCTATTTTTTCCACAAGTGATATGCATTACTTGCACAATTAAAAAATATATATAAGTTTTAGACAAATTTGCTTGTTGAGGTAGGCTCTCCTCTCCAGCCGTGGCCAAGCCTCCAGCTGACATAGGACGGTCTTTTCCTGGGACAAAGTGAAATGGCTGCTCTGTACCATTGGGTCCAGATTTTCATTTTGTGCCAATATCCTCCTTTGTGTGCAAGTAATAAAGAGTCTGGATATTTTCACACTGAAAATTTTATTGTCAGGACTCTAGGCTGTAGGTGACCGAAGTATTTTTTTTTTTTTTTTTTGGTGATGGAGTCTGGCTCTGTCGCCAGGCTGGAGTGCAATGGCCCGATCTCAGCTCACTGAAACTTCCTCCTCCTGGATTCAAGTGATTCTCCTGCCTCAGCCTCCCAAGTAGCTGGGATTACAGGCACCTGCCACCATGCCCAGCTAATTTTTGTATTTTTAGTAGAGACGGGGTTTCACCATGTTGGCCAGGCTTGTCTCCAACTCCTGACCTCAAGTGATCCGCCTGCCCCAGCCTCCCAAAGTGTTGGGATTACAGGCGTGTGCCACTGTGCCCGGCCTGAAGTCCATCTTGAAGGGGATTCATTGGTATAGCTGAATGCAGGCCCTCAAACGACAAGTTCAGGACCCAGCCCCTTTCTCTGCCTCTTAGCCCTGCTTGCCACTGTGGTCATTTTTCCAACAGGCTCTTCACACTGTGTTAAGATGGTGCTGACAGTCTGGCCTCAACGGTAACCCCAGTGCAAAGAGGGCTGCTCTATCCCAGCCACTCCAATGAGGATCCCAGAACGGAGTCTCACTAGGTCTGATTGGCCTGATTTCCGTCTGGTGCCCATCACTAAGCCCTATAGCCAGAAGGATGGAATACGTGTCCAGGCTGCCACAGCCCCTCCACATCTAGGGTGAGATCTGTCCCACCCTCAACCTTGTACTCTGCTGATAACAAGCTGTTTCTCCTTGGGGGTTCGCTGATTTACCCTAGGTCAGTTCGCTCAATGCACAGATTCTTACTGTTCTCTGCAAGTGGAGATGAGAAATCTCCGTTATCTTATTTTATTGGTTTTTTTTTGTTGTTGTTGTTGTTTTTGCAAGGCCTCAAAGGGGCTGCTGTAGCAACCTGGCACTGTATTGTTCATCAAATAATGGGTAATGATTGATGGACTTTGTAATTCTCAGTTGTCACAACGCCTGGAGGGGGAGCTGATGTTGGGAGGAGGGGAGGATTGCTAATGCATGCCACCGTGGGTGACTCGGCTGAGTTAGAATAAAACAAAACAAATGAGTAGAAGACATAAAACACCACGGGCGCTTATTTAGATGGAATACATATTCAGTAGATTTATCTGGTCTCTACTTCTAAAATCATTAAAGAAATTTCAATCATGATGGCCCATAAGAACCTCATATTTGAACTTCACAAGAAAGCAAGGTTTTTTTCTTACCATTTGTATCCAAGATTTCATAAACCAAAGAACACCAGTGATGCAATAGCGCATGACTTATCACCAATCACACTTGGAAAAGGAGAGTTTTCAGAAGAGGACCAGAATTCATTCACAATATTAAAAAACTAACACTCAGTTTTTGCACTTCGAAACAATCTGACTTTTCTTTCTTTCTTTTTTTTGAGACAGAGTCTCACTTTTGTCCCCCAGGCTAGAGTGCAATGGCACGATCTTGGCTCACTGCAACCTCCACCTTCCAGGTTCAAGCGATTCTCCTGCCTCAGCCTCCCGATAGCTGGGATTACAGGTGCCTGCTACCACGCTCAGCTAATTTTTGTATTTTTAGTAGAGACAGGGTTTCACCATATTGGTCAGGTTGGTCTCGATGGTCTCAAACTCCTGACCTCAGGTGATCCATCCACTTTGACCACCCAAACAATCTGACTTTTCAACCACTAGATTTGAATTTTGAATGAAGAAACAGGCCAGGCACAGTGACTCACACCTGTAATCCCAGCACTTTGGGAAGCTGAGAAGGGTGGATCACTTGAGGCCAGGAGTTTGAGACCAGCTTGGCCAACATAGTGAGACACCATCTCTACTAAAAATACAAAAATTAGCCAGGTGTGGTGGTGTGCGCCTGTAATCCCTGCTACTCAGGAGGCTGAGGCAGGAAAATAGCTTGAACCTGGGAGGCAGAGGTTGCAGTGAGCCGGGATCATGCCACTGCACTCCAGCCTGTAAGACAGAGCAAGACCCTGTCTCAATAAATAAATAAACGATGACAATGTCCACTTCTACAGAAGTGCTTAATGTGTAGTCATAAATATCCAGGACCTATTTAGAATGCTAATTACAAAATCACAGCTACCAACAATGGTTCACTACAAATAGCCTTTCAGATCACGATGTCTCTGTTAACGTGGTTGGTTAAAATATATTAATATTTTTATGAGATGTCTGGCTTGTTTTGTGTTAGATGGGTGAACATGTCAGATTTCTGGATTTTAAAACTTCATGGCATGAAAATTATTCAGCCTTCAAAAGGAAGAATATTCTGACACATGCTACAACATGGATATAACAACCTTGAGGACATTAGGCTCAATAAAATAAGCCAGTCACAAAAAGACAAACACTATATGACCGCCTTTATATAACATACTTAGAGTCGTCAAATTCATAGAGACAGAGAATACAATGGTGATTGCCAGGGGCTAGGAGGAGGGAGAATGAGAAGTTATTATTGAATGGGTACATAGTTTCAGTTCAGAAAGAGGAAAAAGGATATGGATGGTGGTAATGATTGCATTATATTGTGAATGTACTTAATGCCACTGAAATGTACACCTGAAAATTAAGATGGTAAATTCTGTTAGATACATTTTGCTATACACACACCCCCCCCCCAAAAAAAAAAAAAAAAAAAAAACTTGTAGAAAGACTCTTTTTTTCCTTCAGGGCATTTGAAAGAATATAAGTAAAAGATTTGTTGTTGGCAAATCGAGTAAAACCTACATGGCAGTGGGTAAGGACAGAGTAAGGGAGCTTCAAGATTCATTTCGTGAATTCCTGAAAGTCCCTTTTGCTAGTCATAGGACGTTTACTTTTTACTGCCAAAACCAGGTCAAACATCAAGAACTTGTATCGAAAGAACACATGGTCAAAAGGAATAAAATGATGACTTGCTTTATATTTTTCCCCATATTATTTGTTTATTTTCTCTTATATAATTCACATGACACAAAATTCACCCGTTTAAAGTTTATCATTCAGTGGTTTTCTTATATTCACAAACCTGTTCAACCATCACCACTAAGTCCAGAACATTTTATCACTCCAAAAAGAAGCCCTGTAGCCATTTGAAGTCACTGATTCTCCCCTTTCTCCAGCCCCTGACAACCACTCATCTAGTTTCATCTGTAGATTTCTCTATTCTGGATATTTCATTTAAGTTGAATCATTTACATGTAAAAATGCGACCTTTTCTGTCTAGCTCCTTTTACTTAGCATAACATGTTTTTTTTTTTTTTTTTGAGTCGGAGTCACGCTCTGTCGCCCAGGCTGGAGTGCAATGGCACGATCTTGGCTCACTGCAACCTCCGCCTCCTGAGTTTAAGCAATTCTCCTGCCTCAGCCTCCTGAGTAGCTGGGATTACAGGCGCCCGCCACCACGCCTGGCTAATTTTTGCATTTTTTTAGTAGTGATGGGGTTTCACCATGTTGGCCAGGCTGGTCTTGAACTCCTGACCTCAGGTGATCCGCCCGTGTCGGCCTACCAAAGTGCTGGGATTACAGGCATGAGCCACTGTGCCCTGCCTCCTTTTACTTAGCGTAATATTTTAAGGATTCATCCATTTTGTAGCATGTAGCAGCATTTTCTTTTTATATATGAATGTATCACATTTTTTTTTCTCCTTTCATCAGTTGATGGGCATTTCAGCTGTTTCCATTTTTTGGCTACTATGAATAATGCTTCTATGAACATTCATGCACAAGTGTTTGTGTGGACAGATGTTTTTTAGTTATCTTAAATATATACCTAAGAGTGAAGCTGATGGATATAAAGTGGATACTCTATGTTTAACTCTTTGAGGAACTGCCAAACTCTTTTCCAAAGTGGCTGCACCATTTTACATTCTCATCAGCAGTGCATGAAGGTTCCAAGTTCTCCATATTTTCACCAACACCTGTTATTGTGTTACTGTCTTTTTGATTATAGCCATGCTAGTGGATATGAAGTGATATCTCATTGTGGTTTTGATTGTATTTCCTTATGACTAGTGATGTTGAGCATCTTTTCATGTTTTTGGCCATTTGTATATATTCTTTGGAGAGATGTCTACTCAAATCCTTTGCCAATTTTCTAACTGGATCATTTGTACTTTTACTGTTGGGTTGTGAGAGTTCTTTATATATTATAAATACGGGACCTTTATCAAATGCCTGAACTTGCAAATATTTTTTCCTGTTCCGGGGGTTCTTGTTTCACTCATTTCATGATGTTCTTCGAAGCACAAAATGTGTTTTTAATTTGATGAAGTCCAATTTATCTATTTTATTCCTTTTGTTGCTTTTGCTTTTTGTTATATAAACTGTTGCTTAATATAAGGTCATGAAAATTTACATCCATGCTTTCTTTTAATATTTTTATAGTTTTCATGCTTTCATTTAGATATTTAATTAATTTTGAGTTTTTTTTGGTATAAGATATGAAGTAAGGGTCTCACTTCATTCTTTTGCATGTGAATATCCAGTTGTTCCAGCATCATTTGTTGAAAGGACTATTCTTTCCCCCATTAAATGGTCTTGGCACCCTTGTTGGAAATCAATTGACCATAAATGTAAGAGTTTATTTCTGGACTCTCAATTCTATTCCATTTATATACACATTTATCCTTATGCTAGTACTACTCAGTTTTGATTATTACACTTAGTAGAAAGTTCTGAAATAGGGCAAGGTGAGTCCCCCAACTTGGCTCTTCTTTTTCAAGATTGTTTTGGCTGTTTTGGGTCCCTTTGCATCTTTATACGAATTTTAGGACTGGCTTGTTAATTTCCCAAAAAAAAAAAAAAAAAAAAAGACCCAGCTGAGATTTCGATAGGCATTGTGTTGAATCTGTAGACCAATGTGGGGAGTACTGCTATCTTAACAATATCAAGTCTTCCAGTCAATGAACACAAGATATCTTTCCATTTGATTAGTTTTTCTTTAATATCTTTCAATGTTATATAGTTTTCAGCACGCAAGCCTTGCACTTCTTTTGTTAAATTTATTCCTAATATTTTATTCTTTTAGATGCCATTGCAAATGGAATTATTTTCTTAATTTCATTTTCAGATTGTTCATTGCTAAGTGTATAGAAATTCAGTTGCTTTTTGTATACTGATCTTGTATCCTGCAACCTTGTTTATTAGTTCTAATAGGTTTTTAGTGAATCTTTACAATTTTCTATATAAAAGATCATGTCATCTATGACTGGAAATATATTTACTTTTTTGTTTCCAATCCAAATGCTTTTATTTCTTTTTCTTGCCTAATTTTCCTGGCTAGAACCACCAGTACTATGTTAAATTGAAGTGGCAAGAGAGGACATCCTCCTCTTGTTCCTAATCTTGGGGGGAAATATCCAGTCTTTCACCATTAAATGTGATGTTAGCTTTGTGGTTTTCCTAACTTTATCAGGTTGAGGAAATCCCATTCTATTCCCAGTTTGTTAAGTGTTTTTGTCATGAAAACATTTTTAACAAATACGTTTTCTATATCCATTGAGATGATCTCTGGTTTAAGTTCATTTCTAATTAAACAAAATCATACTACATTCTCTTTGTAAAAAAAAATGTGTTCAGTGTGGCTGGGTGCAGTGGCTCACGCCTGTAATCCCAGCACTTTGGGAGGCCGAGGCGGGTGGATCATCTGAAGTCAGGAGTTCGAGATCAGCTTGGCCAACATGGTGAAACCCCCCGTCTCTACTAAAAATACAAAAATTAGCTGCATGTGGTGGCACGCACCTGTAATCCCACCTACTCAGTAGGCTGAGGCAGGAGAATCGCTTGAACCCGGGAGGTGGAGGTTGCAGTGAGCTGAGATCACGCCACTGCACTCCAGCATGGGTGACAAGAGCAAAACTTCGTCTCAAAAAAAAAAAAGGTGTTCAGTATACATAAGGCTAGAGTCTTCCTAGTTCTTTCCCAACTGCCCCAAGGTACTCACTGTTGTCAGATTGCTGTTTCCTTTTAGCTAATTTCCTATCTGTGTGTGTGTACATGTATTCAAAATATACAATATGCTTTAACAAAAAATGGCATAATAGTATCAAATTAAATTTGGCCTAAACCTGCCGCCATGGATCATAAACTGCAATCTATGAGAGTATATTTTTGTAACAAGTAGCTGAGTCTCAGCCAATCACAGTAGACAAGCTTCAGTCAATTGCAGGCTGCCAACTGATGAGACCGCGTCCATATTAGGCAATGCCAAACTGTAACCAATCAAGCTGTTTCTGGATGTCATTTCCACTTTCTGTCTATAAATAAGGCCTGCCTAGGTTGCTGGGTAGAGCGCTCTGAACCTCTCTCCTGGTTCTGAGTGCTGCCTAATTCATGAATTGTTCTTTGCTCAAATAACTTCTGTTAAATTTGTCTAAAGTTTTTCTTTTAACAACGTATGTATGCAGTTTCCTCTCCCCGGAATACCCTCTTGGTCCCAGCTGACATACCAGTGCCCACCTCCTCTTTAAGATTCAGGAAGTCTCTCTTTTCTGTGGTGCCTTCTAAGGTCATCCATACATCAGACATCTTTTCCTTCTAGTGATGGCTCAAAATTGTTCCCCCTTTTGTAGTCCCCTCTGGTTATGATTTTAGCATAGGAGGTGTTTAGATTCGAACAGCCTGAACTTTCATACAGTATACACTGATATCCCCCTAAACATCTTTTTAGCTATAAACACATTTATAGCTATTGTGTGATGATGGTGCTATAGCCACAGTTAAATTTCGAGCCACTCTGACATCTTTTTATATGGCAGCGTTTGTTGGTATGATAAGTGGAATTCAGTCGTCTTACAGACTGCTTTTCATGCTGTATTCATATCACTAAGAATGAATCCCAAAGCTCCTTGCGTGTGGAAGGATGAGGGTGGGTGGAATCTTACCATGGGAGAATCAGGGGCGAACAGTTCCCCTTTTGCTGTTATATACTGGTTACATACTGGGTTTCTGGGTATGATTTCATTTGAAATAAACAGCACATACCTGTTTCAAGGACAGGCTTGAAAATGACTATTTTATTACACTTTGCTCTTACCTTTTCTTTATTAAGACAGAGTCTCACTCTGTCACCAAGGCTGGAATGCAGTGGCACAGTCTCGGCTGACTGCAACCTCCATCTTGTGGGTTCAAGCGATTCTCGTGCCTCAGCCTCCCAAGTAGCTGGGATTACAGGCATGTGCCACCATGCCCAGCTAGTTTTTGTATTTTTAGTAGAGACAGGGTTTTGCCATGTTGGCCAGGCTGGTTTCAAACTCCTGACCTCAAGTGATCACCTGCCTTGGCCTCCCAAAGTGCTGGGATTACAGGTGTGAGCCACCACTCACAGTCTGCTGTTAACATTTCATAAAAATAGAAAAGTAAAACTGCTGATTCTAGTGTAACAAGTATAAGTCTCACAAATCAAAGATGGAATTCAAGTAGTATCTGAACGCCAGGAATATTTTGCCTTGGTTAGACATCCCTGGATGTAAGCTAACCTTCTGGTGTTCAATGAAGAAAAAAGACCACATTTATAAAATATGTATGAAATACTGAAAACCTACATTATAAAAAACTATGTCTAAATCACGGGGAATAATAGGGGTTTCTGTAACAGGGTGTTTTTGTTTGTTTGTTTTAACTCTTTGGGCATAGACTGCTCCTTTAATGTGCAAATATGTTATTTAACTTTCACACTTCCCTTTAGCCCATGGTTTCTGGAATGCACCATGCACAAAAGGAATGGAATAACTGGACAGTGTTGACTCATGCAGTAAGCTCTTGTGTTCAGGGACAGTTCCACCAATGGGCATGTAGCAAATATTTGTTGATTAATTGTAGCTTGTTAGGATTAATCCAACTTCTTAATTGATAGCTTTTTGCTGAGGTGTTTATCAGAGTCTCTTTTTCCTACACCAGCTGTGTATGGAGTATGAAGAGCTTTGGCCTCTATGGAAATCCACTGGGACCTTTCCTTCTGGCAGTGTTTGCCACTGCTGATGTTAAATGTAAGCTCATTCCATGATATCTGATGCTCAGATTTGGGGAAAGTCATCTTGCTACCTAGAACGGGAGCTTCATGGAAGCTTGTTAACATTGACACACTAATTGCCAAATAATTGGAGAGGTTGTATACTTTTTGGAATGAGATACACACGCTACTCTCATATGTATTTGGTGAGAACTTCTTACATATGACAATATTATCAGGAGTTTTGTTTTGTTTTGTTTTTTGAGACAGGGTCTTGCTTTGTCACCCAGTTGTCACCCAGGTTGGAGTACAGTGGCACAGTCATCTCTCACTGCAACCTTGACCTCTTTGGCTCAAGTGATCCTCCTGCCTCAGCCTCCCAAGTAGGTGGGACTACAAATGCCCACCACTGCACCTGGCTCATTTTTGTATTTTTTTTGCAGAGACAGGGTCTCACTATGTTGCCCAGGCTGGTCTCTAACTTCTGCCTCAAGAGATCCTCCTACCTTGTCCCTCCAAAGTGTTGGGAATACAGGCATGAGTCATCTTGCCCAGCCAGGATCAGGAGCTTTAAAAAAAGCTTACCTTTTCATCTAGAAATTCCACTTCTAGGATTCTCCTATATAAATGACCAGATGAATATGCAAAAGTGACTGCACAAAGGTGTCTATTGCAGCATTTATTACATAATAAAAAATAATGTAAATAACCTCGAAGTCTCAAATAGAAAAATGGTTAAAAAAGACAAGTTATAAAGGCAAAGGCTATTTTCTATGTTAAGTATTTATATGTCACTGTGTGAATTCAGATTTTTAAAGTTTGAAGTTTTATACCAAAATGTTAACAATAATTATCTTTTGGTGATGGAGTTATCAGTGACTCAAAAATTTTTATTTATTTTATCCGACTTACCTGAATTTTCTAGTTTTTTTTTTTTTCTAAAATGACAATGTAGTTTTCTCTGTATATATGAACACAGGCTAGTCAATCCAACTTTAAAAGGTTAAGAGAGTACTTTTAATAACTACAAAATAAGTTTTGGTAAAAAGTCCCTGTGGTTTTTTTTTGGAGACAGGGTCTGTCTCTGTCTCCCAGGCTGGAGTGCAGTGGCACAATCTCCACTTACTGCAACCTCTGCGTCCTGGGCTCAAGCCATCCTCCCACCTCCGCCTCCCAACAGCAGCTAGACTACAGATACGCGCCACATGGGCTAAGTTTTGTATTTTTTTTTCTTTTTTTTTGGCAGATATGAGGTTTCGTCATGTTGCCCGGGCCGGTCTTGAACTCCTGGGCTCAAGTGATCCTCCCACCTTGGCCCCTGCAAAGTTCTAGGATTACAGCCATGAGCTACTATGCCCAGCCAGTTTCGATAAAAATTCTAAATCACTCTTTAAGACCCATTTTACAGAGAATCCTATTTCTGAGGTCTGGATGTTAGTTATAATATCCTGTTCTGAGCTCATCTAAGGTTTCCCCTGGACCCTCCACCTCACAAAAGTTCCCCATTAAATCAAATACCGCAGTCGCATATGATTCTTACCACATAGGCTCTCCAGAAGGATTGAATGTAGAGGGCTGCTTCCTCTTCTGTCAGCAGGAGGGAGAGTGTGATTGGCGGCCGTGGGCTGAAAAGCAATAAAATGGTCATACGCCCATGAGAATCCAGTCCTTCAGTCTTGGCATTGCCTTTGACAACATAATGACCTCTCTGATTAAGTGCTTCATCCATCCCCTTTCTTAGCAGGCAACAGTGTCATTTTAGATAGAAAAGTGTATGCTTGAGTTAGCATTTATTATTTTAAAATCCGGGAAGGATTTTTTTTTAAAAAAGCATAATCTTAAATCATTGTTAGCCTATTTTTCTTTTGAAGGACTCAGGCTGCTATACTTGCATTTTAGTCCTGAAGGTGCAACATACATGTTACTGACATGAGACTATTTGGATACCATGCAAGAGACAGAGGAGCAGCCGCCTTTATGTACTGCAGTATGACTAAGACATAATAAAGAGCTCTTTCTCCAACTTTCCATTGAGGTGGGCGGATCACGAGGTCAGGAGATCGAGATCACGGTGAAACCCTGTCTCTACTAAAAATACAAAAAATTAGCCAGGCATGGTGGCGGGCGCCTGTAGTCCCAGCTACTCGGAGAGGCTGAGGCAGGAGAATGGCGTGAACCCAGGAGGTGGAGCTTGCAGGGAGCCGAGATTGCGCCACCGCACTCCAGCCTGGGCGACAGAGCAAGACTCTGTCTCCAAAAAAAAAAAACAAATAAAAGAAATTAAGGACTGCAGTTCATTTTTAAGTTCTGCTGTTGTTACAGAAACATCAAGGGTTTGGTGTAGGTCTTGCTGCTCACCACACAGAATGCCAATTACTAAACTGATGAGTATTACCAGGGAAGAAGGCTCTAATCTTAATCGAGTGCTGCTGCCAGGAGGAGATGGGATCAGTCTCAAATCCACCTCCCAGAAAAACAAAAACTAGGGGTTTATACAGCAGGAAGGAAGTGTGACAATGTGTAAGAAAACAAGAACTAGGGAGGAGCAAGGAAGCAATCATGATGAATGAGGGCTGTGGCATCTCATTGTCTAGATGTGGTGATCTGATTTTTTTTTTTTTTTTTTTTTTGAGAGGCCTGGGGGTCCTTCCCTGAGGAAGGAACTCAGATAAATTAAGTTGTAAGCCTTAAGGCCAGAAGGGTCAATTTCTATGTTTATCTGAAAACAACAACAACAACAACAAAAACAATGGGACATTGGGTTGGTTTCACTGCTTCATCTTAATAAGAAATAAAATATCTCAAGTGCTGGATCAGTTGATAGTGTCTGCTCTTGTGGGATTTTCATATCATGGGATTTTTTTAAAAATCAAAGATACCACATTAAAAAATCAAGACTACATACTCTTTTTTTTCCCCTAAAAGTTTAACAGGCACTAACTGACGACAAGTTCTTACAAATCTGTCTTAATTCAGGTTCTTTGTTTCCCCCACAGCAAAGCATAGCTACCCCTGAAAAGCAAAGGCCAAGGCTGTTCAGATATAAAAGAAAGAAACCCTCAAGGATATGGATCACATGGAGGCTGCTCCCAGTATAGCATCCCTAGAAATGACTTTGCAAGTAAGGGACTCCCAAGTGCCCTGGCCTCAAAACTCTCCCAAATAACAGCTAGAGCTTACAGTAACTCATGGCACAGACAGGTTGACTAACCTGCCCAAGGTCACACAGCTTGTAGGTGCCTAGTGAGGATCTGGGCCCAGATCTGTACAATCCCAAAGCCCAAGCATCCCTTACCATGGAGTGCTGACACACCAGGCCTCAACTGGGCAAACACATGCAGATGCCCGGCCTGCCACAGACTGCAAAGCTAACTGGTAACGGTGCATGATTCTCCAGGATCCAAGGGTTTTATTTCCCTCCAAAAACTCTGACTTAAAAAAAGAAAAAGAAAAGCTTGATATAGTCTATTTGTTTGAATGAATGAGTGCTCTTTTGAATTTTTCCAGAACCAAAGAAATCAAAGCCACAAAGAACACAGAAGTTATCAGCAGTTGAGTGCAGTGCTGTTGCCAGGCTCTGGTTTTCTGGCTGGACAGGTCCTTTCTAAGAGACCAAGTAAAGGTGATTCTTCCATTTCTTCCTTTTTCTTTCCTTTCTTCCCTTCCCTTCCCCTCCCCTTCCCTTTTCTTTCCTTCCTTCTTTCCTTCCTTCCTTCCTTCCTCCCTCCCTCCCTCCCTTCTCTCTCTTTCTTTCTTGGTGATTCTTCCATTTCTTCCTTTTTCTTTCCTTTTTTTCTGTTCTTTCCCTTCTTTCTCTCTTTCTTTCGATGAAGTTTCACTCTGTCCCCCAGGCTAGAGTACAGTGGCATAATCTTGGCTCACTGCAATCTCTGCCTCCCAGGTTCAAGTGATCCTCCTGCCTCAGCCTCCTGAGGAGTGGGACTACAGGAGCACACCACAATGCCCGGCCGATTTTTGTATTTTTTGGTAGAGATGGGGTTTCACTGTGTTGGCCAGGTTGGTCTCGAACTCCTGAACTCAGGTGATCCGCCTACCTCTGCCCCCCAAAGTGCTGGGATTACAGGCATGAGCCACCATGCACAGCCTCCTTTACATTTTTTTAAGTAAATTTTCTTAAAACTGTAGAGACAGGGTCTCGCTATGTGGTCTCCAACTCTTGGCCTCAAGCAATCCTCCCATCTCGGCCTCCCAAAGCACTGGGATTACAGGCATGAGCCACCCGCCCAGCCCGGGCTCCCTGTTTTCCACATTAAATGTCTCTCCTCATCCACTGTCCTGATTCTCTATATCTCAGTTGTGTGACACCAACAAATCACATCCCTGAAGTAATTTCCCTTCACTAGTTAAAATTCAACAGCTTCTTCTGCACAGCAAAAGAAACTATCATCAGAGTAAACAGGCAACCTACAGAATGGGAGAAAATTTTTGCAACCTACTCATCTGACAAAGGGCTAATATCCAGAATCTACAATGAACTCAAACAAATTTACAAGAAAAAAACAAACAACCCCATCAAAAAGTGGGCAGAGGACATGAACAGACACTTCTCAAAAGAAGACATTTATGCAGCCAAAAAACACATGAAGAAATGCTCATCATCACTGGCCATCAGAGAAATGCAAATCAAAACCACAGTGAGATACCATCTCACACCAGTTAGAATGGCCATCATTAAAAAATCAGGAAACAACAGGTGCTGGAGAGGATGTGGAGAAATAGGAACACTTTTACACTGTTGGTGGGACTGTAAACTAGTTCAACCATTGTGGAAGTCAGTGTGGTGATTCCTCAGGGATCTCGAACTAGAAATACCATTTGACCCAGCCATCCCATTACTGGGTATATACCCAAAGGACTATAAATCATGCTGCTATAAAGACCCATGCACACGTATGTTTATTGTGGCACTATTCACAATAGCAAAGAGTTGGAACCAACCCAAATGTCCAACAACGATAGACTGGATTAAGAAAATGTGGCACATATACACCATGGAATACTATGCAGCCATAAAAAATGATGAGTTCGTGTCCTTTGTAGGGACATGGATGAAACTGGAAAACATCATTCTCAGTAAACTATCGCAAGGACAAAAAACCAAACACCGCATGTTGAACAATGAGAACTCATGGACACAGGAAGGGGAACATCACACTCCAGGGACTGTTGTGGGGTGGGGGGAGGGGGGAGGGACAGCATTAGGAGATACATAATTCAACAGCTTCTAGAGAGACCTTGGTGTTTATAAGGAGACCTTGGTGTGTTGGCAGTGAATTCATGGGAATGATGCTCTAATGCATTCTCACTGGCTGATATTTACTGAGAACTTTCTGGATCCCCTCCCAGTAGCCTTGCTCCTCATGCTCCGGACCTGTGGGTGTCACTGGTAGAGGGTCGTGACCGCAAGTTGTCCAGGTTCTTGGCGTTTTGAACAAAGAATTGTACAAAACGCCCAGCAAAGCAAAGAAAGAATGAAGCAACAAAAGAACGAAAGCAGGGATTTATTGAAAACGAAAGTACAAAAGTACACTCCACAGTGTGGGAGCGGACCCAAGCAGGGGCTCAAGGGCCAGGATACAGAATCTTCTTGGGTCCAAATACCCCCTAGAAGTTTCCCATTGGCCACTTCATGCTCACCTCATGTAAATGAAGTAAGTGGTAGCCAGCAATCAGTCTGATTGGTTGTAGAAAGCAGCCAACCAGAGGCTGAAGTGAAGTTACAACGTTATACTTCTATGCAAACAAAGACTCGGCCCGCAATCAGTCTGACTGGTTGCGGACAGCCAATTCCCCATCTGCTGCGCAGAAAATTTTGGGAGTTGAAAAGGGGGAAACCTCTGGTCCTTTTGTTACTTAGGCATGGAAAGTTAGGGTTTTCCTTTCAATTTAGCTCTGGGATGTCAGCGTGAGACAGCCTTAGGTTCCCTGCCTCCAGACCCTATTCTCCTGCCTCACTGGCACTTGGCAGCTCCTCAAATGTGCCTGCTTCTCCCATCTCAGGGCCTTTGCTAAAGTGCTTTCCTCTGCCTCCAGTATACCCCTAGCCAGGGGCACCCTGTAGAGAGGTCCTGGTTGTTCTCTGCTCAAGGGCACCCAGCAGATCGGCCAGAGGGTGCTAAAACCCAGCACATGCTCTGCTGCTGGGTGTGTGGCCACATCTACCCTAAGGTGAGGATATCTTTTCCTAATTTACTCAAATGCACCCTGGGGCTGGTGCAAGGCCTGACACCTCTTTTTCCTGGTTCCATCTTATTACTGCTTCTGATCTCCATTCAAATGTTATTGAGGCGGGGCGCCATGGCCCATGGGCCTGTAATTCCAGCACTTTGGAAGGCCGAGGCGGGTGGATCACCTGAGGTCAGAAGTTCGAGACCAACCTGGCCAAACATGGTGAAACCCCATCTCTACTAAAAGTACAAAATTTAGCCGGCCGTGGTGGTGTGTGCCTGTAATACCAGCTACTTGGGAGGGTGAGGCAGGACAATCGTTTGAACCTGTGAGGCAGAGGTTGCAGTGAGCCAAGATCGTGCCACTGCACTCCAGCCTGGGCAACAGAGCAAGACTCCATCTCAAAAATAAAAAAAAGTAATTGAAAAATGTCCTTTGATTACATCAGGGCCCCAGGAAGCTTCTGTGTAATTTTCCTTCCTGGTCCTTGGCCCAATTTGGAGATAGAAACCCTTGTAATTATCTAATTAATGCTCGAATCTTCTACTGGTCTGAAAGCTCCACAAGAGTAGACATTGGTCCTGTCTTTGCTCCTCTTGGTATCTCCAGCACTTAGGACAATGTTTGGCACATAGTAGGCACACTCAACAAATACTTGTGGAGTGAGTAGTTGCCTCTGTGCCCAGCTGTGCGTTAAGCATTTTCTACACGTGATTTTGTTAAATCCACACAACATGAAGAATGAGTTGTTATCCTTTGTTTAGAGTTGAAACAACTGAGGCATAGAGGAGTAAAGGGACTCTGTGTTCAAGGTCATTGAGCATTTCCAGCTGAGAATGCAAACTGCCCACGAAACAGTGGCCCAGAGAGAAGATGGGGCCAGCTTATAAGGTCAGTAGCATGGAAGTCAGGGTCTAGCAGCTGCTGAGTGTTAAGGAGAAGAAAACACAATCATTCGCTTCGAAGAAAAAAAAATGGGGGCAGGGAGGGTGCAGAATCATAGAAAACACTCTCTTTGTTGAACTTTACAGTAATAACTTGGCAGATATTCATTTATCTGAACCTCCGCAGGGAATCCTATGTCAGGAAGGCTAAACAGAGTAGTTTGTCACTTGTATTGGAGGGGAGATTTGATAGCGCCTTTCTGTTCAGCGGCAATTTTCCTGCTTTAAGTATGTTTTTCACAACTGATGTCATGAAATCCTCAAAGTAACAGTATTCCTGTTTCGGAACAGCAGCAGGAAAACAGAACTGCAAATCTCAGAACACAACAGGTGAGCCCAAACAAAGGGCTTTCACCAGTAATGAAACCCTGAACCGCTCTGCATCACAACGACATTTCCAAAAAGCAAAATGAGATTTCTAATAGGCCTACAATAAGCAGTAATAAGAGGCCACCTTTAGTGACATCCCTGCTTTCATAGCTAGATAATGGGGCGCTGTCTAGTTCCCAAACCAAGAATAAGTATGAGAAAGCCATGGTAAATCAGGCCAAATGAAAAGGACTTACTCTTCGAAGAGCAGTCCTGGGAATTATCAATCATTTCAGTGGGCCAGCTTGAAGGGAGAGAAGCCACGCCAGGCCCTTTCCTCTCTCTTAGAATCCGTGCAACTGGCTTAAGGTCAAATAAAAATAAAGAGGCGACTGCTCATCACCAGGGAACTAGGGAGGAGAGAGATGAACACGTCAATCACAGAAGGAGGCAGCTGAGGCCTTAAAGTGCTTAAATCAGACATCCCCAAAGCAGACGTTTTTGCATGTTCAGACGGGCACGACAGCACTGCTAGGTATGTTTCCAAGGAGAATTGTTATACTAGTAATGCTCATTTGTCATGTCCTCCTCCTCTTTTTCTCAAATGTGAATACATTTGAACTGTAAGAATCAATGCTGGCCGGGCGCAGTGGCTCCCGCCTGTAATCCCAGCGCTTTGGTAGGCTGAGGTGGGTGGATCACCTGAGGTCAGGAGTTCGTGACCAGCCTGGCCAATATGGTGAAAATCCATCTCTACTAAAAACAAAAATTAGCCAGGCGTGGTGGCGGGCACCTGTAACCCCAGCTACTCAGGAGGCTGAGGCAGGAGAATCGCTTGAACCCAGGAGGCAGAGGTTGCGGTGAGCTGAGATTGCACCACTGCACTCCAGCCTGCGCAACACAGTGAGACTCTGTCTCACCAAAAAAAAAAAAAAAAAAAAAAAGAAGAATCAATGCTATAATTCTGAGAAGAAACAAAAATTTATTTTTCTGATTGTGTTGTGTATATATAAATGTATGTGCACATGTGTGCAGATACACATGCTTCTTTCCCCTTTTTCAGATGCAAAGTAAAAGATTTGCAGGACATGAAGATACAGCATGCTAACAAAATACATAATAAGAAAATCTGAGACGTCAGTCTTGATCAATTTCTTCATCCAGTTCAAAGACAATTAGAGAGGTGTCATCAAAAATCACATTTAATCAGAATAAAGAAGAAAGGAAGAAAGCTTGCTTGAGATTGAAAATGAAATTTTGGAATCAAAATTCTATCCACTTTTCTTTCTCTCTTTCTCTTTTCTTTTTTTGACAGAGTCTTGCTCTGTCACCCAGGCTTCAGTGTAGTAGCATGATCATAGCTCACTGCAGCCTCAAATTCCTGGGCTCAAGCCATCCTCCCACCTCAGCCTCCTGAACAGCAGAGATTATAGGTACACACCACCATTCCCAGGTAATTTTTTTTTTGTATTTTTGTAGAGACAGGGTCTCACTGTGTTGCCCAGGTTGTGCCCAGGCTCTCCACTTTTCTTTTCTTTTTCTTTTTGAGATGGAGTCTCACTCTGTTGCCCAGGCTGGAGTGCAACGGTGCGATCTCGGCTCACTGCAACTTCCGCCTCCCAGGTTCAAGCAATTCTCCTGCCTCAGCCTCATGAGTAGCTGGGATTACAGGCGCCCACCACCATGCCCGGCCTTCCACTTTTCATTAACTAAGAGATTAAGTTGTTTTCTTGGAATATGAAAGCACAATCCAGATATAAGGCCATTTACAAAGATGGCACATGCTGTAAATCAATCATCATGAAGTTTTGCAATACACTAGTATTTGATAATGGCCACTTGTCACAGTCAGCAAAAGAGACCTTACCCAGTCCTCGCCTTCCATCTTAACTGGGTTCCCAAATGCTCTATATTGAGGCATCACATTTTTTTTTTTTTTTTTTTTTTTTAGACGGAGTCTCACTCTGTCACCCAGGCTGGAGTGCAGTGGGCACGATCTCGGCTCACTGCATCCTCTGCCTCCTGGGTTCAAGTAATTCTCCTTCCTCAGCCTCCCGAGTAGCTGGGATTACAGGCGCCTGCCACCACACCCAGCTAATTTTTTTATTTTTAGTAGAGATAGGGTTTCACCATATTGGCCAGGCTGGTCTCAAACTCCTGACCTCAAGTGATCCGCCTGCCTCAGCCTCCCAAGGTGCTGGGATTACAGGCGTGAGCCACCACGCCCTGCCGAGGCATCACACATTCTTGACTTACAAACTTAAAATATTTCTAAAAAGTACAACAGAGGTTATCTGGAATGGTACTCCCACACATATGGTGACTAGTCGTTAGGATGGAATCTCATAGGATTCTTCCAATTCCAGCCTTTTGTGAACACACGAATAGCTCCAAAACCCGCAGAGCATTACTCTCTGTAGCCTTAAAGCATATTTAGAAATCATGGTTACCGGGATATGATGTTGCTTTGGCCCCTTCACTAATCTCTACCCTGGGAGATCAACAAGCGGTTATTACTCCAGCATCAGGCTGAATCATTCTCCTAGTTACAGACAGAGCTGAGTTCCATTTTACCAACCCCATCACTGAAGCTGCATACGTGTCCAGATAGCAGAACTTGCCAAGCAGCAAAGTGCAAGACCACGTGCTCCCATGTGGGTTTCAGATATAACCATTTTTTTAAAAAACCAAGGCTGTGATACTTGATATTTCTTGATAAAATATGCCCAGATTGTGGTGTTATTTAATGTCTTTGTAACTGATTACACATTTTCTCTAGTGTGACTAAAGGAAAAATTTAAGGAGACCCACCTACTCCCTAGTCTCCCTCTCCCAGATTTAAAGGGTGGGCCCAGGCAAGGGGGATGTTCAGAAGAGCAGACCACCTACCGCCCACCCTTTTCAAACCTCTCACAGGGGATCTTCACCTTTTTTGTGTCACGGATCCCTTTATACTTTGGCGGTTTGGATTCCTTCTCACAATAATGTTTTTAGCAACATGAAAACAATAGGATTACCGCAAACCAATTATATTGAAATAAAGGTATCAAAATATTAAAACAAGAGCTGGTGACATGGTAATATATGTGCTTCTAAATTATGCAGTAAATAACAAGAGCTAATAGCAGGCCAATTAACTACTGTAATTTGAAAGGTGTGACAAGTGTAAATGGTATTTCTTGATCTCTGCAACAACTGTAATGTGACAGCAGAATATCTGTGATTGCTGTCAGGGACAAACTCACAGACACTATGGAAACTACTGAGGTTTGTTGTCCAAATTCATACTTAAAGGAGACGCTTGATTTAAGTGAGAGATTAGTGAAAATAAAGAAGGAATTTCCTTCCCCTTCCAAGTTCTGGGACCCCTGAATCATAGTTAGTTATGGCCGGAGCTGGGGAAAGATGGGTTTTATATCCAGTTGGAGACTGAAGACTAAAGATTTAAAAATAAACAAGATGGGCCAGGTGCAGTGGCTCATGCCTGTAATCCCAGCACTTAGAGAGGCCAAGGAGGGAGGATGGCTTGAGGTCAGAAGTTCAAGACCAGCCAGGGCAACACTGTCTCTATAAAAAACATAATAAATTTTTGGCCGGGCACAGTGGCTCACGCTTGTAATCCTAGCACTTTGGGAGGCAGAGGCGGGCAGATCACTTGAGGTCAGGAGTGCGAGACCAGCCTGGCCAACATAGTAAAACCCCATCTCTACTAAAAATACAAAAATTAGCCAGGCAAGGTAGCACATGCCTATAGTCCTAGCTACTTGGGAGGCTGAGGCAGGAGAATTGCTTGAACTTAGGAGGTGGAAGTTGCTGTGAGCCCGGAGTGCACCACTGCACTCCAGCTGGATGACAAAGCAAGACTCCATCTCAAATAAATAAATAAATAAATAAGGCCAGGCGCGATGGCTCATGCCTGTAAGATCCCAGCACTTTGGGAGGCTGAGACGGGCGGATCACGAGGTCAGGAGATCGAGACCATCCCAGCGCACACTGTGAAACCCCGTCTCTACTAAAAATACAAAAAATTAGCCGGGCGTGGTGGTGGATGCCTGTAGTCCCAGCTACGCGGAAGGCTGAGTCAGGAGAATGGTGTGAACCCGGGAGGCGGAGCTTGCAGTGAGCTGAGATCACACCACTGCACTCCAGCCTGGGCGACAGAGCGAGACTCCATCTCAAAAAATAAATAAAATAAATAAATAAATAAATAAATATTTAAAAAATACTTGTGATTTAAAAAAATAATGAGGATAAATCCTAATGGTGAAATGAGACGATCTAAAAAGAGTGACCAGAAAATTAGGGAATTTGGTCAAAAATTATTAAAGAGCTGCTATCCAGATGGCAGATGGAGTCAATATAATATGGTGTGGTGGTTAGTGGGAAAAAAGAAAAAACTTTTCATGTTTTTATTCCCAATAATTTGTGATTTTTCAGTGTACCCATTACATTTTCAAAGAGAACTGTTATTTCCCCTACTCTGTTTCAGTAAAGGGATCCCATTCAGCCAGTTGCTCAGGCCTGAAATCTCTGTTGCATTCTTGACTCCTCTCTCTCCCCAAACATCCAATCCATCAACAAGTCTTCTTGGTTCCAACCTCAAAACATGTCCCAAATCCAATTTATTTTACTTCCTCCTCTCCATGAGGGCATCATCTCTTCACTGTAGTCACCTCCCTGTATGCACTATTAGGTTGATTTCAGTCAATACCCCACCCAGATGCCGGACTGATCTTTTTAACAGATACACTGAAGGCTGGGTGTGGTGGCTCACATCTGTAATCCCAGCACTTTGGGAGGCTGAAGTAGGAGGACTGCTTGAGGGCAGGAGTTCGAGGCTGCAGTGAGCTATGATTGCACCACTGTACTCCAGCCTGGAATAGAGTGAGACCCTGACTCAAAAAAAAAATTGTGTGTGTTGTTTCAAGCACCAACTTTGTGGTAATTTCTTGCAGTAGCCCTGGGAAACTAATATACTAATTCCCATCTTATGATCCTTAACTTAATCACATATGCAAAGTCCCTTCTGCCATATAAGGGAACATATATATTTACAAGGTCTGGGAATTGGATGTGGACATCTTGAGGGCACTAAAAGGAAAAATCTTTGTTTCTCTACTCGCAAGACTTCTGACACCAAATGTGTGGGTTTTTCACGCTAAGCAATTCTCCAGCTCTCTGCAGATACCAACTGGGCATCCTACAATTTATTATTTATTTATTTATTTATTTTTTGAGATAGGGTCTCACTCTGTTGCCCAGGCAGGAGTGCAGTGGCATGCTAATGGCTCACTGCAGCCTCCACCTCCCAGGCCCAAGTGATCCTCTCCCCTCGGCCTCCAGAGTAGCTACGACTACAAGTGTGTGCCATCACATCCAGCTAATTTAAAAAATGTTTTGTAGAGATAGGGGTCTCACTATGTTGCCCAAGCTGGTTGCAAACTCCTGACCCTAAGCAATCCTCCCGCCTCGGCCTCCCAAAGTGCTGGGATTACAGGCACTATAATTTAATTTAACTCTGACACTAACTACCCACAGTTAGTGCAGACCCCACAGAAGGCCCATAGGGAGCCCACAGGATAAGGGCTTAGTCCCACAAGAATGCTCTCCACTACAGATGCCAGTCACAAGGAATGGGTCTCCAGGTTACTCATACTTCTGCCTGACTTGGCTACAAATTGGAGGCTCCCACAATCCCCTCCTCAAGTTCGATAATTTTCTACAACAGCTCATAGAACTCAGGGAAAACGCTTTACTAAATGGTGGGGCTAAGATTGGAGCCTAGATGTGCGTGCCACACTGCTTCGCACAGGGTCTCTGAACTAGTTCTTTCTTTTTTTGAGAGAGTCCCGCACTGTCACCCAGGCTGGAGTGCAATGGCACGATCTCAGCTCACTGCAACCTCCGCCTCCCGGGTTGAAGCAATTCTCCCACCTCAGCCTCCCAAGTAGCTGGGACTACAGGCGTGCACCACCACGCCCAGCTAATTTTTGCATTTTTTTAGTAGAGATGGGGTTTCACCACGTTGGCCAGACCGCTCTCGAACTCCTGACCTCAAGTCATCCGCCAGTCTCGGCTTCCCAAAGTGCTGGGATTACAGGCGTGAGCCACCGTGCCCAGCCCTGAACTGGTTCTTAAATAGCCATGGAGAAACAGCAGAAAGAAAGAACGGAAGCAGTACTGAGTGCCCCTGAGAAAGGGCCACCCATATGTCAAACCTCCAGCAAGAGGGAGGCGCTAGAGAATTTACACATCTCAGCACGTCCCAAATTCAGGAAACAGCTTTCCTTCCTCCCTCTATTTGAAGATGAATGTGAATATAAAAAGCAAAGATGATTTACTATCCTCTTGGGACTCTCTGGCCTCCGAAATTACTGACACAGAAATCTACTCTTCTATAAGACAAAATAAATTAAAAGGATTTTTTTTTCTATCAAGAGGGCATGACAGCAAATTATCTGCCGTGCCACCATTTAATTATAATCTTCAGTACGAAATGCAGTTTTTTTGTGCCACTCTGAAGGTAGGAGCATTTTCAGTTCCACTATCAGCCTCAGCACAAATAGATCATCATGCGACTGGAGCTTGTCCTCAAACGACACGGTGACACTTTTGTTTTCACCTCCGTTTTTGGTCACAAGATACCTTTCATCAACATGAACACATCATAGGTTCCCCCAGCCCTCTACCTTTTTTTTTGTTTCAAGGATAAAATTTAGCTGAAAAGACATTTCACCCAAAGCAACCTTTTCTTTTCAAAAACACAATCTTTGTTTCATTGAAGGTCTCAGTTTTAATGATGTCTTTCATGAGCCTTCCCTTCTGGGACATGAGACCAGAAAGGCAGTGGTGCACTTTTGCTCTTCGTGCTCATTTAGTTATTTATTTTTGCAAATGAATCTGACTGATTCTCAGCGCCATTCTTTTTGGCCAAAATAGAAATTTAAACTTTTTCTCTTCTTAATGTGCTAGAAAATAATTTCATTGCCTCTGATTGGCTGGTTGAGTCACGACTATATACTACAAAAGAGGATGGTGCTCGATTAATAAACAGGACTAAAGCCAACGGGAGATATGACATCATCTATCCCTGTTAAAAGGTAAGGACAAAAACACCCTCATCACACTTCAATTAGAGTACGTGAGAGATCGTTTTTTGTTTGTCTGTTTGTTTGTTTTTGAGACAGAGGCTCACTCTATCACTCAGGCTGGAGTGCAGTGGCACCATCTTGGCTCACTGCAACCTCCGCTTCTCAGGTTCCAGCGATTCTCCTGCCTCAGCCTCCCGAGTAGCTGGCGTATTACAGGCGTGCACCACAATGCCTGGGTAATTTTTTTGTATTCTTAGTAGAGACGGAGTTTCACCATGTTGGCCAGGATGGTCTCAAAGTCCTGATCTCAGGTATCTGCCCATCTTGGCCTCCCAAAGTGCTGGGATTCTAGGCGTGGCCACCGTGCCCGGGACATGGCATCTTTCAAGCTGTCTCACACAGCCAGGTTTCTCCCAGTCTCAGTACTGATCACTTTAAGGACCAGGTGACAGAAGGGGAAGTAGAACAGAGTAATTAGCCACACTCTTAACAGTGCACAGACTCTGCAGCCAGGTTGCCTATGTTCAAATCCTGCCTCCGCTATGCACTGGCTTGAGATCCTGGGCAAAGACTTAATTTCTCTCTGCCTCAGTTCTTTCTTAGAAATATGCGTGTGGGCCAGGTGCAGTGGCTCATGCCTGTAATCCCAGCACTTTGGGAGGCCGAGGCAGGTGGATCACCTGAAGTCAGGAGTTCAAGACCAGTCTGGCTAACACAGTGAAACCCCATCTCTACTAAAAATACAAAAATTAGTCAGGCATGGTGGTGGGTGCCTATAGCCCAGCTACCTGGGAGGCTAAGGCAGGAGAATTGCTTGAAATGGGGAGGCAGAGATTGCAGTGAGCCTAGATAGTGCCACTGCACTCTAGCCTGGATGACAGAGATAGACTCCTTCTCAAAAAAAAAAAAAAAAGAAAGAAAGAAAAAAGCCTGCCCAGAACAGCTAGTGTTCACCAATATCCACATGTTCCTTTATGTATCCCTGCCTCCCCTGCAACTGGCTTGAAGCCATGCTCTGTAAAGAGAGGTGAGAAGGTTAAGAACCTTCTAGACTAAGAAGGTTAAGAGCTGAGGGACCTCCTACATTCTTTTCTTCCTTTGTGTCAGTGACCTCAGAGGTAAGACGGCCGTCCAACCTACCACAGTCTTTTTGTGAGCAAGAAATAAGCTATTATTGGGTTAAACCACTGGTATTTTGGTATTGTTTATAACTGCAACCTAGCCTAGCCTAGCCTAGCCTAATACAATGGGGATACTATGATTTTCTACTTTGTAGGGTTGTGATGTAAGTTAAATTAGGTAATATTTGTAAAGTACCCAGAATAATATCCAAGTAAACACTATGTAAATGTTTGGTAGGTAGGTAGTTAAATATATAAATACGAAAACAGACAGACAGAAGGAAGTAGTTGCCTTATGAGCTGCTTATGTTATGAGGGGTACCCAAAATTGAAAACAGCTGAGGAAAGAGCTAAGTCACGTGTCCTATTTTATGCGTCACCTCTAGAGTAAAGTGGCAAGAATTGCTTGCATTTTAAAAAGTCTTCTTTTTTTTTTGATACGGAGTCTCTCACCCTGTCGCCCAGGCTGCAGTACAGTGGCGCAATCTCAGCTCACTGCAATCTCCGCCTCCCGGGTTCAAGTGATTCCCCTCCCTCAGCCTCCTGAGTAGCTGGGATTACAGGCATGCACCACCACGCCTGGCTAAGGTTTTGTATCTTTAGTAGAGATGGGGTTTCACCATGTTGGTCAGGCTGGTCTCGAACTCCTGACCTTGTGCTCCACCTGCCTTGGCCTCCCAAAGTGCTGGGATTACAGGCAAGGCGTAAGACACCGTGCCCGGCCTTAAACATTCTTATCCCTTTCCCTTTCTTCCCTTCTCTGTCTTTCTCTCTTCT
Source organism: Hylobates moloch (assembly GCF_009828535.3). Classification (NCBI taxonomy): domain Eukaryota; kingdom Metazoa; phylum Chordata; class Mammalia; order Primates; family Hylobatidae; genus Hylobates; species Hylobates moloch. Next base: position 72,032,566 of record NW_026652281.1, on the reverse strand, counting down.
TCCCAAAAGCATATCATTGAATTAGCATAAATTAAGTACACATACACTTCAATCCAACTATACACAGTATGTCTGTCCATGAAAACGGGAACCATGTTTGTCTGTTTCCACGTGTCATGTTTCCATGGCACATAGTAGGTGTTTCATAAATGGTAGCCAGCCCTCTTATGAATATACCTGCCCCATAATTTAAGAGCATATTTAAGCATTCAATAATTATTAGCTGGCTGGGCGCGGTGGCTCATGCCTGTAATCCCAGCACTTCGGAAGGCCAAGGAGGGTGGATTACTTGAGCTCAGGAGTTCCAGACCAGTCTGGGCAATGTGGTGAAATCTACAAAAAATTAGCCGGGCATGGTGGTACACGCCTGTAATCCTAGCTACTTGGGAGGCTGGCTTGAGCCCAAGAGGCAGAGGTTGCAGTGAGCCAAGATCGCATCACTGCACTCCAGTCCGAGCAACAGAGTAAGACCCTGTCTCAAAAAAAAAAAAAAATGTATTAGCTAAATAAATAATTCCCTTTAGCTGGAACATACCTGCTTGGTATATGTACCAATAATGAAATATAATAATAGTTGGCACTAGGATTCCTCTTAGGTGGGGAACTTCGTCCAGATGAAAGGCCATTTTTCAGATGGAAAAACTCAGGCTTGGAAGGATTAAGTCATCTTTGCCCAAAGTCACATAGCTGGAAGTGGTGGAGCTGAGTTTAGAATGCAGAGGTGTGATTCTACTGCTTCCAAGCTCCTAACCACCACACTACACTGCCACTTCTTTGACTTCTAGAACATTCCTACACTTCCTTTGGCAACTTTGGGATTTGACTCACTGCCATCTTCTTCAGCTGTCTCCTCCCAGTGTTCTCAGCTACTTCATTATCTATGCTGATGACCCCTGTAATACCATGACTTTGGGTCCACATGTTTCCAATGAACCCTACCTTCCTTCTGGGTCAGTCACCCAACAGAAAGGTCACATCTTAGAATGGTTCATCACTGAAGACTGTCACATATCAAGTTCCTGAATTCCTGATGTAACCATAAACTTTTCTCTCCTTCCATCTTTCCCACCTACTATTTACTTCTAATTATGTTGGGTTTTTTTGTTTTTACATGAGACCATGGTTTGGGAAGGTTATTGGTGTCCACCTGAAACAGGGGATCAACAAACGGTAGCTCATGGGCCAAATCTGGCCCACCACCTGTTTTTGTGAATAAAGTGTTATTGGAACACAGCCACACCCATTCATTCACATATGGTACATCTATGGCTGCTTTCATGACACAACTAGGGAGTTGAGTAGCTGAGAGACCGTCTGTGGCTTGCAAAGCCTAAAAGACTTAACTATCCTCTACAGAAAAGTTTGCTGACCCTTGACATAGAAAGCCATGTCCTTGTTCCCCAGGAACTCTGAGATTATCGGAGACTTGTTCTTTAGAACAAACCCAAGGCTCTGATCATGTTAATCCTCCTTCTCACTGTTTCTGGGGAAACTGGGTTTGGGTTTGGTGGGAGGGTTGGAGTTACCTGAGACTAACATAAGAGAATTGATTGGGAAGTTGTGCACATTCAGAGCCAGGTCTCTGGAGGGGTGACTGAGACCTTCTCAGCACCACAACACTTGTCAGTTGGGCTGCACCTGCCATCTCCTCTTTCCCCAGGGCCATTTTCCCTCAATGCCATTTGAGTTTCTCAGCATGATCATAGGAAAACTCAGTCCTCCATTGTCTGTCACTCCAGCCACCTCCAGTAGGGAATGGCCCCCAGCCCTCCTGGTTCATTGCCTTCCAGTAGATACCTCCTCGCCCAGGGCACATCTCCTACACTATCAAGTGCTCATAAGGAGCTTTGAACAATCTCATTTTAATGTTTTCTAAATTATTATTATTTTTTGAGACACGATCTCACTCTGTCACCCAGGCTGGATTGCAGCAGCACAACCACAGCTCACTGCAGCCTAAACCTCTGGGGCTCAAGTGATACTCCCACCTCAGCCTCCTGAGTAGCTGGGACCACAGGTGAGCACCACCATGATCTGATTTTTGATTTTTTATAGAGATGGAGTCTCACTATGTTTCCCAGGCTGGTCCAAACTCCTGGGCTCAAGCAATCCTTCTGCCTCAGCCTCCCAAAGTGCTGGGAGGCATGAGCCACTGCATCTAGCCCTAATCTCATTTAAAAAAATTTTTGTTATGTAAATTTTAAAAGCTATACAAAAGTAGACAGAAAAAATTAAAAGGAGTCCATGTCTCCATCAACCAGCTTCAATTATACTGTTCTCCATGTCAGTTAATGGTAGCTTCCCTCCCTCCCTCACCCCTGTCCATAGAATATGTAATTTCATATATAAATATTTTGGCATGTTTCTCTGAAAAGTACTAACTTTTTAATCATGACTATGAAATTAGTATTCTCTTCATCATATCTTAAATAATAACTTTTTTATTTCATCAACTATTAAGTGTTCAAATTTTCAGTTGTCTCCAATATTTTATATCGCTTCTTTGAATTGGGATCCAATTAAGATCCACACATTGGAATCTTTAAAAACAAATTGTCTTGATTCTAAGATGGACCCCATTACCCTCATCTTAGTGTTTCTGAGTTTGGTATGTTTCTTACTTTCAATGTGAACACCTAATGTAGGGTTTCTTTCTCTTCCTGAAAACTGGTTGCTAAAGCGTTAACGTAATTCAGAAAATATGGTAATTTATGATTTAAAAATGTAAGACATTCTTTAAAAAGGAAACAATGCTTTCACTTGTACCTACGATCCCCTGGGCCCAGTCTAGACCTTTTACTAGATTAGCTTTGCCAGTCTTCAACCCTGATTTTATCAACCATCTGTTCTCCACCCTCTTTCCAGAGCTGTGGAGGGTTGCTGGAGACAATCACATAAGCAGGCTGTTTATATGCACCACAAATTCAGGCCATCAGCTGGGCCATCCCTATTTATCCCTTGTTGATTCCCTGTCGGTTTCACCACAGCAGCTGTTGCAACCCCCTCCCCTCCTCCATAAACCTCTGCCTCCCTCTCAGCAGATGCCTTCACACCTACATGAATGTGAACATTAGTGACAGCACCCACCATGAACTTTCTCAGTGCTTCTCCCTCCACCTCAAATTTTCTCTCACTCTTAGCTCTGGTCTCAGAGGAATACTTACACATTTTTTTATGTCTATATACATATGGAGATACATAGAAAAGTATCTGAAAAGTTCACCAAAATGTCAACAATGGTTATATCTGGGAGGCCGGCTCTTCGGTGATCTGTGCATTTTTTTTTTTTATTTTTCTGTTTTGTTTGAATTTTTTCACTCAGCATGTATCATTTTTATTATACAAAACCTGGAATACTATTTTAAAATGTAAGCAATCTTCAGCAAAATGTAGGTGATCTCTAAGAGAAAGGGACTTTAAATTTCTCCACATTCTCCATTACCCTTTGTGGTAGGCAGAATTTCGGTCCTAAAGATGTCTGCATCAAAATTCCCAGAAACTGGTCGGGCATGGTGGCTTAAAACTGTAATCCCAGCATTTTGGGAGGCCAAGGCAGGCAGATTGCTTGAGCTCAGGAGTTTGAGACCCACCTGGGCAACATGCCAAAACACTGTTTCTACCAAAAATACAAAAATTAGTTGGGCATGATGGCATGCACCTGTAGCCTTAGCTACTCAGGAGGCTGAGGTGGGAGGACGGCTTGAGTCCAGGAAGTCAAGGCTGCAGTGAGCTGTGATTGTGCCACTGCAGTTCAGCCTGGGCAACAGAGGGAGACCCTGTCACCCTCTCATCCCTCCCAAAAAATTCCCAGAACCTGTGAATATTTACCTGACAATGGCAAAAGAAACTTTGCAGATGCAATTAAGTCAAGGATTTTGCAATGGGAAGGTTATCCTGAATTATCTAGGTGAGCTAATGTAATCACAGGAGTCCTTAAAAGTGGAAGATGGAGGCAAAAGAGAGTCAGAGAGGCCAGGAGAGATGGCTCACACCTGTAATCCCAACACTTTAGGAGGCTGAGGCAGGTGGATCACTTGAGGCCAGGAGTTTGAGTCCAGCCTGGCCAACATGATGAGACCCTGTCTCTACTAAAAATACAAAAATTAGTTTGAGTCCAGCCTGGCCAACATGATGAGACCCTGTCTCTACTAAAAATACAAAAATTAGTCAGGCATGGTGGCGCATGCCTGTAATCCCAGCTACTTGGGAGGGTGAGGCAGGAGAATCACTTGAACCTGGGAGGCAGAGGTTGCAGTGAGCCGAGATTTCACAGCTGCACTCCACCCTGGGTGACAGAGTTAGACCCTGTCACCCCCCCACCCCCCAAAAAAAGAGAGTCAGAGAGATATGACTAAGAAAGAGGGTCAGACAGATGCAACATTGTTGGCTTTGAAGAGGAATGCAGGGGCCACTAGCCAAGAAATGCAGGCAGTTTCTAGAAGCTTGAAAAGGCAGGGAAACATTTTCCCCTAGAAACTCCAGAAAAGAATTAGGCTCTGCCAACACCTTGATTTTACCCCAGTGAAATCCAAGTCAATCTTTGGATCTCCTGAACGGTACAGTAATAAATTTGTGTTGTTTTAAACTTATCAGTTCTGGGGTGATTTGTAACAGCAGCAATAGAAAATAAACACACCCCTATTTCTCGTTGCCAGTCATTTAAAATCAACATAGACTCTAAGTTGAAACAAGTCATCGTTACACTGCCAACCACATGACTTAGAGTAAGTGCCATTCATTGAACTTCTGGAATCAACTCTGGGCTACCCCTCGGTTCAGCCCTTGTCCATCTTGACTTAATCCACACATTCGATGTGGGGCTCTTGATTCCCAAACCGTTTCTCTTCATATCCTACTTGTAAGCTTTAGGCCAACGTTTCTGGCATGGATATCCTAGAAGCACCTCAATCTAAATGTGCCCCAGACAGGAAACATCATTTTACCCTTGCACTTCCTCTTCTGGCTGGGTCTCTTGGCTTCCATTATGGGCCGCCCACATACCCAGGAGCAAATCTCACCATTTCAGGCACACCCCTTCTCTACCTCTAAATTTATCCTGTGTCATCCATCCATTCTACCCATCCCACGTCCCCCTTTTACCACTAACATGGCCCTAACTCAATACCTTATGGCTATAAAGACAGTCTTGGTACTAGTAGCCCCAACTCCAGGCTCTCCCCAATCTCAGATGTCCTGTGCACTGTCTCAGGAATTATCTTTCCAAAACAGCCTAATCCCATTTCACCTCTGCAGAAAAGCCTTTGAATGATCTCTTGCTTATGGAATAATGCCCTAACTTCTTTCTTTTACTGAAAACCATAATCCACCCCCTAACTGCCTTCTAGCCGTAGCTTCCATCTCATCCCTATGTCCTCACACACTCCAGGAGCTAGCGATGCTGGTTTCCTGTGACTGGACCAAATCTGGTCTCTTCTCTCATCTTTGGGTCTTTGGCCTGGAATGTCACAATGTCCACCAATGGCAATAAGCCACTATTCACCATTTAGTAAGCCACATGTTATTACAGGTTGGGCTTGTTCACGATCCCATTTGTAGCTGTATCACTGCATCTTCACAACCACCACATTTATCAATAAGGAACTGGAGGCCTAGAGACAGACATGCTATGATGCTTTCAAAATAAATATGTCCACACATTCTTTGATACTCCTCCCTCCCCAAGGTAGAGCTTAATTATTAAACCTCGAATGTGGAACTTGGTGACCTGCTTCTAATAGCATGTGATGGAAATGGAGGTATTTGACTTCCAAGACTAGGTCATAAAAGGTACCATGCTTCCTTCTTGTGCCCAAATCTTTCACTCTGAAGGAGGCTAGTCACCATGTTACGAGGATACTCAAGCAGACCATGGAAAGACCCAGATGGGGGAAAATTTAAAGCCTCCAAACAACAACCAGCACCATGTCTGTGCACCATCTTAAAAGCAGAACCTCCAGCCCCAGTTGGGCCTTCGGATGACTGCACCCCCAGTGACATCTTGACTACAACCTCATGGGAGACTCTGAACCACGAACACCCAGCTAAGCTGCTACCAAATTCCTGACCCAGAGAAACTATAGGATAATATTTATGACTTTAAGCCACTACATTTTGGGGCAATTTGTTACACAGTAATAGATAAACACTTGCCCAAGATCATAGGATCAGTAAGTGGTGGAGATATGTTTTTTTGTGTGTTTTTTTTTTTTTTGAGACGGAGTCTCACTCTGTCACCCAGGCTGGAGTGCGGTGGTGCGAACTCGGCTCACTGCAACCTCTGCCTCCTGGGTTCAAATGATTCTCCTGCCTCAGCCTTCCGAGTAGCTGGGATTACAGATGCACACCACCACGCCCAGCTAATTTTTGTATATTTAGTAGAGACAGGGTTTTGCCATGTTGGCCAGGCTAGTCTCAAACTCTTGACTTCAGGTGATCTGCCTGCCTCAGCCTCCCAAAGTGCTGAGATTACAGGTGTCAGCCACTGCCCCCAGCCAGTGGTGGAGATTTGAATACTGGTTTATCTATCCCAAAAGCTCAGGGTCTTAATTCTGCCTGAAGTACTACTGTAGTTTATATTTCACTTCCTTTAAAAAGCCTTGACAGAGTCTCCCCCTCGAAAGTTATCTTCCTCCAATCTGTATCATTAAGCCGTACTCAAAATGTCCATCCATAATACTCGTATAATCACCTTATTTGTCAAAAACCCATCTCACTTCATGGACTTTCCAGCTGTGGGCTCTCAGCTTTAGTACCTACATCCTAGTGTTGTTGTGAAGATTAAATGAGATGGTATGTATCAAAGCTCTTAGTGAAGCAATGGCTCAATTATACTATTTATTAGTTCCTGGATGCAGTACTTTTTCTGTCCTATGGATGGAAAAACTCTTAATCCTGGCTATATATTAGAATTACCTAGGAAGCTTTAAACAAAAAAAAAAAGCAAAAAAACAATGTCCAGGCTATAACTGAAGATTATGATTTAATCAATCTGGGTGAAGTTAGGTACCAATATTTTTCCAAAGTTCCCTGGGTGATTTTATTTTATTTATTTATTTGTTTATTTATTTATTGAGATGGAGTCTCGCTCTGTCACCCAGGCTGGAGTGCAGTGGTACCACTGATACAGGAGTGCTGGGAAGGGAAGAAGGGGGTAGGGGAAGTGCTCCGTAGAGAAGGGCATGGTCCCTGGCAAGGGCTCCACCCCCAGGGACCTAGATGAGAACAGGCATTTCCTGCCAAATGTTGCATTTCCCAAGACCACCCTGGCTTGCCACACCCCCCATCCTGGGCATATAAAAGCCCAAGACCCTAGCGGGCAGACACCCAGGCAGCCAAACGTCGAGAGGAGCATGTCAGTGGAAAAAGATACAAGCAGCTGCTCATGGAGAGGATGTTGAGAGGAGCACGCCAGCAGAAGAGCACACGGATAGGCACAGGCACCTGGCAGGACGAAGCTGAGTTTGGCCAGGGCAGTTAGTTGGAGGAGAGCTGTGGCCACGGAGCAGCCCAACTCCATGGGAAAAACCATGGTGCCCTTCTGGCTCCTCCATCGGCTGAGAGCTACTTCCACTCAATAAAACTTCGCACTCATTCTCCAAGCCCACGTGTGATCTGATTCCTCCGGTACACAAAGGCAAGAACCTGGGATACAGAAATCCCTCTGTCCTTGCAACAAGGTAGAGGGTGAATTGAGCTGGTTAACACAAACCGCCTATAGATGGCAAACTAGGAGAGCACCCGGTAACATATGCCCACTGGGGCTTCAGCTGTAAATTCACCTATAGACACCGCCATCGGGGGAGAGTCCCACAACCTGCCTGTCTGTATGCTCCCCTAGAGGTTTGAGCAGCAGGGCACTGAAGAAGCGAGCCACATCCCCCTGTTGCACACCCTGCGAGGGGGACAAGGTAACTTTTCCCGTTTCACCTTCTTGGCTCACTGCAACCTCTGCCTCCTGGATTCAAGCAGTTCTCCTGCCTCAGCCTCCCAAGTAGCTGAGATTACAGGCATGTGCCACCACACCTGGCAAATTTTTGTATTTTTAGTGGAGATGGGGTTTTACTGCATTGGCCAGGCTAGTCTCGAACTCCTGACCTCAAGTGATCTACCCACCTCGGCCTCCCAAAGTGTTGGCTTAAAGTTTTGAAACTACTGGACTAAATCAGAGGTTCTCAACCAGAGGCAGTTTTGCCTCGTTCCCCTTGGGGACATACGCTAGTGTCTGGAGATATTCTTGATTGTCACAACTGTAGGAGGGTGCTACTGGCATCTAGTGGGTGGAGGCCAGAGATGCTGCAAAACATCCTACAATGCACAGGTCAGCTCCTTACAGCAAAGAATTATCCAGTCCTAAATGTCAATAGTGCCAAGATTGAGACAACCTGGATTGGATATTTCCCAGCTCCCACCCTTGTTCTCCTTAAGAACTTTGGTTCCTACTTGCTTCTCTGACTATTCCTACTTCAGACAAGAAGAATGTAGCATTCGAGTTCTTGCCTTGGACCAAATCTGGGCACCAACCAGCTTGGCCGCTGCCCCAGCTGGGCTGGCTCCAGGCCCACCAGGAAGGGCACGTGGATGGTCTCATGCTTCCCCGCTTCCCTTTAATGCTTTGTTAACATTTGAATTACAACACTCACTACAGAAACTACAGCAAGTTGTAAACATGTCTCCCTCACCCCAAGGGCCAGGGCCATACTTTATTCATCTCTGTTTTTTCCACAGCACCAAGCTCTGTGCAGTTGAACTGGGTAGGTGTTCAATAGATATTCATTGCATCAAATAGATTAATATCACTTTAATTTTTATCACGCATCTGGGCATCTCTTTGAAAGGTCATGGATGTAGAGAATACAAATGCCAGTTAAAGCAAGAGCTCTTGTGTTTCTGTTCCTGTGGAGTGCAGCTGAAATGACCGCTACTGCTCCTTTACAGTATATTTACATGAGCTTCCTGTGGACATCAGCGTCATTTAAAATTAAGGTATTTGTATAATAAATAAATCTAAGAGGATTCTTATTAGAGAAGTTATCTTATTTTTAAGATTATTTTTCATTGGTTATTACAAATGGAAAAATATTTTATTTTCAAGGCAAAGCAGCAACCTGGAGAATGATACTCAAAGAAGCTTGTCTTAGAAAAATATATGCAAATCAATAAATTTTGGACTATACATTTCATAGCAGATAAAATCAGGCACAGGTTTAAAAGCTAAATAAGAAACAAGGTTTTCCAATGTTTCTCTCCTTTCAGTGTGTAATCTTAGATTTTTTAAAAAAAAACTGGTTAATATCTGGGGTTTTTTAAATTCTCAAAATTGCCAAAGTCAGCCAAGGGTCTATTCATCTTGGCATTCTCAAAGAGGGCAGATTTAAGCAAAATACGTGACAACTGAGAGCCGAGACTCTAAATTTTTTTTTTGAGACAGTCTCACTCTGTCCCCCAGGCTGGAGTACAGTGGTGCGATCTCGGCTCACTGCAACCTCTACCACCCGGGTTCAAGTGATACTCCTGCCTCAGCCTCCCGAGTAGCTGGGATTACAGGCATGTGCCACCATGCCCAGCTAATTTTTGTATTTTTAGTAGAGACGGGGTTTTGTCACGTTGGCCACGCTGGTCTCGAACTCCTGACCTCAAGTGATCTGCCTGCTTCGGCTTTCCAAAGTGTTGGGATTACAGGCATAAGCCACCATGCCCGGCCAGATATAAACTGATTTTTTTTTTTTTTTTTTTGAGACGCAGTCTTGCTCTGTCACCCAGGCTGAGTGCAGTGGCACCATCCTGGCTCACTGCCAGCTCCGCCTCCTGGGTTCACGCCATTCTCCTGCCTCAGCTTCCTGAGTCGCTGGGACTATAGGCGCCCGCCACAACGCTCGACTAATTTTTTGTATTTTTAGTAGAGACGGTGTTTCACCATGTTAGCCAGGATGGTCTCAATCTCCTGACCTCGTGATCCGCCGGGCGCGGGGGCTCATGCCTGTAATCCCAGCACTTTGGGAGGCCGAGGCGGGCGGATCACGAGGTCAGGAGATCGAGACCATCCTGGCTAACACGGTGAAACCCTGTCTCTAATAAAAATACAAAAAAAAAAAATTAGCTGGGCGTGGTGGCAGGCGCCTGTAGTCCTAGTTACTCGGGAGGCTGAGACAGGAAAATGGCATGAACCCGGGAGGCGGAGCTTGCAGTGGGCCGAGATCGCGCCACTGCACTCCAGCCTGGGCAACAGAGCAGACTCCATCTCAAAAAAAAAAAAAAAAAAGAAATTAAAGGAATAAAAGAATGGCTACTCCATAGACAGAGTAGCATAAACTGATTTTATATAGCTAAATAACTAAGAGGTCTGGAAGGCTGCACTGTAGACTGAAGTGATTACTTCAATGTGGGGAGGAAACCCGTATTAGAATGGTCAAAGAGTTTTAATTTTATCTGTCATGTTCTTTATTATATTATAAATGGTGAATTGATGCAGGTAACTTATTATTTAAGCTTTTTTAGTATTTTCTAAGTATTTAGAAAAGCTTAGTCATATTTGCTGAGACATAATTACATTCAGAGAGAGAGAAAAAAATGAAGGGAATGGAGGGATAAATTACTTAGGATAATAATTTTTTTTAAGTTTTCTATTTTATTTCTGGAGTGCTTCTTGAATGAAATTACTGGCCTGATTAGGATAAGGTTAGCCTAGGCTAAGAATAACTAGAGACAGGAGTCACAAATACGACTGGCCCAAAGTCCTGGATGGATCACATCAGTTTGTTCTCTTAGATTGAAGAAAACTATTATTAATGCAATCTTAAATTAGGAATAAATTATTCAAAGCCTTGTGTCATACTCACTGTTGCTTTAGCCACTCCTCCACAAACGGAATGGAGAAAAATTCTGTGAATGGCTCCCCTGCCCTCTTTGGATTTTGGCTGGTCACGATGCCATATGTTTGATTGACAAGAAAACAATAAGCAAGAATTCAAGTCAGTTGTTGCTATTCTGCTTGCAAATTAACACGACTGAATTCTTAGGATCACTGAATAGTCAGACATGAACAACTTACTTGTATAACCACTCGGTCAGAAAATCACAGGCAATGAATTTGGTTCTTTTCCTCTAAAGAGAGAAGAGAATTAAATTACAGCTGACCCTGAAACAATATGGATTTGAACTGCACAGGTCTACTTATACATGACTTTTTTCAATAAAACTTAACACCGGCTGGGCATGGTGGCTCACACCTGTAATCCCAGCACTTTGGGAGGCCGAGGCAGGTGGATCACTTGAGGTCAGGAGTTCGAGACCAGCCTGGCCAACACAGTGAAACCCCGTCCTTACTAAAAATACAAAAATTAGCCAGGCGTGGTGGTGGGCACCTGTAGTCCCAGCTACTCAGGAGGCTGAGGCAGGAGAATTGCTTGAACCTGGGAGGTGGAGGTTGCAGTGAGCTGAGATCGTACCACTGCACTCCAGCCTGGGCAACAGGGTGAGACTGCCTCACACACAAAAAAAGAAACTTAACACCAAGTGTGACTGCCTCTCCTGCCTCCCCTTCCACCTCTACCACCCCTGAGACGGCAGGACCAATCCTTCCTCTTCCTCCTTCTTCTCAGCCTACTAAACCTGAAGATGAGGAAGAAGACCTTTATGATGATCCACTTCCATTTAATGACTAGTAAATACATTTTTTCTTTTCTATAATTTTGTTAATAAATTTTCTTTTGCTACCTTACTTATAAGAATACAGGATGTAATACATAAAACATACAAAATTTGTGTTACTGGTAAGTCAACAGTAGGCTATTAGTAGTTAAGTTTTGAGAATATAATACATATATAAAATTTGTGTGACTGGTAAGTCAACAGTAGGCTATTAGTAGTTAAGTTTTGAGGGAGTCAAAAGTTTTATGTGGATTTTCTTTCTTTCTTTTTGTGACAGGGCCTCATTCTATCATCCAGGCTGGACTGCAGTGGCGTGATCTCAGCTCACTGCAACTTCTGCCTCCTGAGCTCAAGTGATCCTTCCACCTCAGCCTCCCCAGTACCTGAGACTACAGGCACACACGACCATGCCTGGCTAATTTTTGTATTTTTTGTAGAGATGGGGTTTCATCATGTTGCCCAGGCTGGTCTCGAACTCCTAAGCTCAAGCAGTCTGCCCTGCCTCGGCCTCCCAAAGTGCTGGGATTAAAGGGGTGCGCCACTGTGCCCGGTCAAAGTTATAAGTGGATTTTTGACTGCACGGGGGTTTGGCATCTGTATCGTTTAGGAGTCAACTGTATATTCTTACCTTGCCCACATGCCTGAGTAGGAAAAAGGAAGGGAGGTTAATTGATTGCTTGTGTTAGATGAAATACGCATGAATTCTTTATGAGATTTATAAGAACATCAACAAACAGTAACTTGGGCAAAGAATTCCAAAGACATTTCTTTAGTCCTCTTTCAATAAGCACATTTTCTGACATTAGGTACTAATAAAAGACAGTGTTCGTATCAGGGCTTATTACACGCTTTTGGAATTGAAGGATTTTGTTATTTAAATTTAGACTGCTTCTTTTTTATGAGTAATTGTATATATTGCTTTACCCCAAATCCACTCAAATCCTCCGAGCAGCAGTCCTTCAGGTCTGAGTGCCACCTTCACGAGAAACCCCGCACACAGGTGCTGCCAGCAGTGTGGCTGACCCTGCTAGCTCTCCACCCAAAGTCCACTCTCCACTTCAATCTTATTAACAGAAACTTGATTGCTTCCAAATGGCAATCAGCTCAGCCAAAGATCTACATTTTCCAGGCTCCCATGTAGCAAGGGACAGCTACGTCATACAGTTCTGCCCGATGAGCTAAAACCAGACATATTCTAGGGACCTCTGAGAAAATTCTGCTTTCCTGATTTCTGTTGCCCCTTCTTCCTTGAAGTTTCGTTTCACTTCTTCCAGGCTGGAACACAGATGTGGGGCTGGAAGTGGAGCAGCCCCTTTTAGCCATGAAACCCAAAGCCACATGCTAAGGATGGTAAAGCAGGGGATAGAAAGAGCCTGTGTCTTTGCTGACTTCCTTAAGCCACGGCACCAGCCTGGGCCTGCCCTACTCTGGACATCTAAATGTGTAAGGAGAAATAAACTTCATTCGTTTTATTACCACCGTTCTTGAGTTTTCAATACAGGCAGCTGAATGCAGCCCCTAAGGGACAGATACCTAGTAAGCCACAAGGGAAAAGACATCCCAGAGTAATGGGGAGAAGATAAGCTGAGCCTGCCAATGGGGTGGAGCACCAGATATCCTGTCTTCTATTTCCATTTCAAGTTTGTTCTTGTAACCCAAAGAATACCAGTAAACTTCTTTTAGAGAATTGTTATGGAAATCGGGTGATAAAATCTCTGTGTCTTCTTTTAAAATAGCAGGAGCTAAGAATCAAGTCAGTCTAGAGGTGTTGGTTGCCATGTGGAGAGATCCTTCCCAAGAAGAAAGGTGCTACGAAGTGTCCTGGAAATCCTCTTTGCCCCTCCAGATCCACCCTCCCTACCCTGCTCTGTGCCTCAGGAAGCTGCTCTTCATGGTTCACATCAACCAGGCTCCTGTACCCTCCAGATGGGTCCATCCTATGGGAGGTACCAGCAGGAGACCAGAGAGATGAAGGAGGGAAAGAAAATTAGGGGTTGAATTGTATCACCCCAAAATTCATATGGTGAAGTATAACCCCTTTGGAATGTAACCTTATTGGAAATGTCAGAGGCATGTGAACCAGAGCAACTCCATCTTGAATAGGGGCTGGGTAAAATGAGGCTGAGACCTACTGGGCTGCATTCCCAGACGGTTAAGGCATTCCAAGTCACAGGATCAGATAGGAGGTTGGCACAAGATACAGGTCACAAAGACCTTGCTGATGAAACAGTTGCAGTAAAGAAGCCAGCCAAAGCGCACCAAAACCAAGATGGCGACAAGAGTGACCTCTGGGCATCCTCACTGCTACACTCCCAGCAGCGCCACGACAGTTTACAAATGCCATGGCAACATCAGAAAGTTACCCTATATCATCTAAACAGGGGAGGCATGAATAATCCACCCTTGCTTAGCATACACTCAAGAAATAACCATAAAAATGGGCAACCAGCAGCCCTCGGGGCTGCTCTGTTTATGGAGTGGGCATTCTTTTATTCCTGTACTTTCCTAATAAACTTGCTTTCACTTTACAGACTCGCCCTGAATTTCTTCTTGCACAAGATCCAAGAACTCTCTTGGGGTCTGGATCAGGACCCCTTTCCTGTAACATACCCTCCAGATCAGTCCAGCCAACGAGAGATACCAGTAGGAGATCAGAGAAATGGAGAAGGGAAAGGCAGAGTGTTAAGGGTTGAATTGTATCACCCCAAAATTCATATGTTGAAGTATAACTCCCAAGACCTCAGAATATGACTGTATTGGAAACAGGATTGTCACAGATGTAATGAGTTAAGCCCAGCCACTCCTGAAAGACAAAGCAGTTCCACTGAGAGTGAACAAATTTGGGGCTCTATTAACAAGGAAGAAGAGAGATGCTGTTGGGTAGACAAACAGTGGCAGATACTTGATGATACTCTACTCGATCCTAGGTCCAGCTATGACTGAAGCCAAAATTCCCTGGGCCTTTCAGGTACAAGAACCAATATATTCTCTTTTGCACTTAAGCCAGTTTGCATTAGGTTGTTTATTATTTGAAACACAGAGACTTTTTAGCACTATTATTGTCTTCTCCAATCAGTTAACCACCATTTATCCTTCATGATGCCTCCAGGAAGCCTTTCTGAGCATTCTCATTGTCTTTTTAAAAAATTATATATTTTTTAAAATTTCAGAGACAGAGTCTGTCTCTGTCACCTAGGCTGGAGTATAGTGGCATGATCTCTTTCCAGCCTCAAACTCCTGGGCTTAAGCAATCCTTCTGCCTCAGCCTCTTGAGTAGCTGGGACTACAGACATGTGCCACCACACTGGCTAATATACTTTTAAAACTTTTTGTAGAGACGGGGTCTCACTCTGTTGCCCAGGCTGGTCTCAAACTCCTGGGCTCAAGTGATCCTCCTGCCTCCTGCCTCAGCCTCTTGAGCAGTTGGGACTACAGGCATGCGCCACCACACCCGGCTAATATATTTTTAAAACTTTTTGTAGAGATGAGGTCTCACTATGTTGCCCAAGCTGGTCTCAATCTCTTGCGCTCAAGTGATCCTCCCGTCTCGGCCTTCCAAAGTGCTAGGATTATAGACATGGACCACTTTGCCCAATCTCGCCCTCTTCAGTTTAGGGTGGGCTCTACTCCAGTTTTCCGTGTGCTTGTCATAGCACTTGAGACTGTAACATGAGTCTGCCATGTTTATCTTCCCTAGTGAATCATAAGCTCTGTGACGACAGGCCACATGTCTTTTTTTTCTTTATATTCCCAGTGCTTAACTGACTGCACTGAGGCTGGGCATGGTGGCTTACACCTGTAATCCCAGCACTTTGGGAGGCCGAGGCAGGCGGATCACTTGAGGTCAGGAGTTTGAGACCAGCCTGGCCAATATGGCAAAACCCCATCTCTACTAAAAATACAAAAATAAGCCAGGCATGGTAGCACATGCCTGTAATCCCAGCTACTCGTGAAGCTGAGACAGGAGAATCGCTTGAACTTGGGAGGCGGAGGTTGCGGTGAGCTATCGCGCCACTGCACTCCAGCCTGGGCAACAGAGCAAGACTCCATCTCAAAATAATAATAATAATAATAAATTTTAAAAACTTGACTGCACTGGACAGAGCAGGTGAGCAGTTCCTGTTGAGTAAACGAATGAATGAATTCACCATTCAACTCTCAAGCATCAAAGCAAGAAAAAACTCATGTACACAGGTTCTGATATTTACAAGTAGGAATTGCTAATATAATTGTGGACAATTTCTCTTTACTTTCTTCCCACAATATTTACTAGGAAAATGTTTCCATAATTTTTTTTCTTTTTTCCTCTTTACTTTGAAATGGCCAACTCAGCTTTATAATTCAAGATAAGTTGGAAACGATTGTTGTGAAATTGATGTTTCACCAAAAAGAAAAGTTCTCAACACTTTTTACCGAAACCTTTACTGGAGTTTTTAGTAAATAAAATATCGTGGTGTCTGAGTTACTGGAGATTATCTGCAATCTTTTACCTCATTGCTGAAACCCCTTTATGAAAAAATGGAAATACTGCTGGCTGGCATAATAAAATGCAACGTATCAGACCATGTAATGGGGTCTTCTAATCTGCCCTGCAAGAATAGGAGTCCCTTCAAAAAGCCATCTTTAACCAAAATAAGAAAATACTTGTATAACAATGCAAATATGTAACTAGCCTGAATTGCCGTATAATAATTTAAACAATCTGTCAATTGTAGGATGGCAGTGTCTCTCTCCTGCCCTACAAAAGATGCATTGTTCCCTTGGCATTTATCACATCATTTAGTGGTAAAGATTTCTTCCATAAAGAGAATGCAGCTTGCCTTTAATAAATAGACTTTAAAAATAGCCAAATGGTCTGATGTATGAAGGTCATGAACACAGATTTAATCACTTTTGATGCAAAGAAATAAAATGGAAGAAATAGCGTTTTCCCTCTGTTCTGGGCAAGTGTGGACGTGCTGTGCATACCCAGACATGTGGAACAGTGGGGATATTGTTCAGCTGTTGTTTAGTTTAAAAATTATCTGCTGAGGAGCTGAAAGAGAGAAGGAAAAGCAAATGAAAAGTTGTGGTGAGTGATGAAATAAGAGAGGAAGTAGGAGAGAAAGAAATTAAAGAGCGAGATTTAGACAGCGAGGGCACCCAGGGTTTATGTAATGTGGGCAAATACACTGAGTCCTTGATTGTTAAAGGGTGAAAATGCTCAAGTTTGTGAGAGCAAAGGGAAGAGTTAAGGCAGCCTCTAACAAGGTTTAAAAATATTCTTTTCATCTATAATTAAAAGGAAAAAGACTAGGTGTCAAGGGTTAAGGCATCATCATGTCCTCATTAAGTCTGCAACTTACTCTGAAATGCATCCAAAAAACGGAGATGAATGAATAGAGGGATGGATTGATGGGTTCATGGATATGTGATAAAACAAATAAAGCAAAATGGAAATTGTAGAATCAAGACAGCGGATATGTGGGAATTCATTCCAAAATTCTCTCAGTTCATCTATCTGATTAAATTTTTTTAATAATAAAATTAGAAGAGAAGTGAAATAGAAGGAAAATACCATCATAAAAGACCCAGACCTCTAAAAGAGAAAATGCAGAATTTTGTTTTTTGAGACAGAGTCTCACTCTGTTAAACAGCCCAGGCTGGAGTGCAGTGGCACGATCTCCACTCACTGCAACCTCCACCACCTGGGTTCAAGCCTCAGCCTCCCAAGTAGCTAGGATTACAGGCGTAGGCATAGGATTACCATGGCCTGGCTAATTTTTGTGTTTTTAGTAGATATGGGGTTTGCCATGTTGGCCAGGCTGGTCTCCAACCGCTGGCCTCAAGTGATCTACCCGCCTCGGCCTCTCAAAGTGCTGGGATTACAGGCATGAGCCACAGTGCCCAGCCGAAAATGAGGAAATTAATAGAGGTTCAATCCAGACAGTATTTTGTACCAATTTTTTATACTGGAAGCACGTAGAGGAGACACACTGGAGGACCGAAGGCTGAGAGAAGAAACAGCTAGCAATAAAAAGCAATTGAATCTGCATCAGATGACTCATATAATTCCACCTGGAAAAGTCAAAAGCACATGCTGTGAGTTCAGGGGACTGAAGTGTGGCTGGCTATGGCACTGTGTTGATTGAGACTCTTTGGGCTTACAAGGAATAGAAATATGCTCAATTTACTTCATGTCTTAGTCCATTTAGGTGGCAATAACAAAAATATCATAAACTGGGTAACTAATAAACAACAAACATTTGTCTCTCACAATTCTAGAGGCTGGGAAGTCCAAGATAAAAGTGCTGGCAGATTTGGTGTCTAGTTCCTCACAGATGCCACCCACAGATGGAAGGGACAAGGTAGCTGTCTGGAGCCTCTTTTTTTTTTTTTTTTTTGAGATGGAGTCTTGCTCTGTCACCCAGGCTGGAGTGCAGTGGCGCGATCTCAGCTCACTGCAAGCTCCGCCTCCTGGGTTCACGCCATTCTCCTGCCTCAGCCTCCTGAGTAGCTGGGACTACAGGCATGTGCCACCACGCCCGGCTAATTTTTTGTATTTTTAGTAGAGACAGGGTTTCACCGTGTTAGCCAGGATGGTCTTGATCTCCTGACCTCATGATCCGCCAGCCTTGGCCTCCCAAAGTGCTGGGATTACAGGCGTGAGCCACTGCGCCTGGCCATGGAGCCTCTTTTATAAGGACACGAATCTCACTCATAAAGTCTCCACCCTGATGGCCTAATCACCTCCCAAGGCTCTACCATCTAATATCATCACACTGGAGATGAGATTAACATATGAACCTGGGGGGAAGATACAGACATTCAGACCATAGTACCTCAGTTACTGGGTTTGTTTGTTTAGTCATATTCGGCTCGATTTTGCTGTGATAATAACTAAACTTCAAGTCTCAGTGGCTTGTCAATGGTTTAGTTTTCACTCATGTTACATGAACATTTCAATCAGCTGTGGCTCTCTGCTCCATGCTGTCTTTACTCTAGGACTCAGGCTGACAGAGCAGCCTGTATCTCAAATATCACCAGTTCTTATGGCCAATCAAAAGAATATGGTGAACCATGCTTTGACGATTGATTGATTGATTGAGACACTCTATCACCCAGGCTGGAGTGCAGTGGCACAATCGGGGCTCACTGCAGCCTCAACTTCCCAGATTCAAGTGATCCTCCTGCCTCAGCCCCCCAGGTAGCTGGGACTACAGGTATGCACCACCAGGCTCAGCTAATTTTTTTGAATTTTAGTAAAGACAAGGTCTTGCTATGTTGCTTGGGCTGGTCTTGAACTCCTGAGCTCTAGTGATCCTCCGGCCTCAGCCTCCCAAAGTGGCGGCATTAGAGGTGTGAGCCACTGTGCTTGGCCTGTTTTGACTCTTTCAGCATGTGTTTGGAAATGGCATATGTCATGCCCATCCATTTTGCTGACCAAAGCAGTCAGTCACATGGTCAAACCTCCCTTAGGGAGAGGCCAAAAATATTTCTGAAGTATAATCTATTCTACCACGGGGAGTGACTGTAAAGGTAAAAGAAATGGTGGGGGGAAATGAGAATCTCTCTGGCTGGTGGCAGAGCCAGGTCTCAGGAAGACCTGGACCATTGCTTATGGCTGTTCAGGGCACAGGCGAGGCTACAGTCATCCAACAACGGTTCTGGTTCCGGTTCCAGTTATGTGGAGCTCAGCTCCTTAGCTGTGGCTCCTTTCATTGCTTGCTGTTGCTTTTTCTGCTGTTCTCTCCTAATTGATTCTCTGTCCTCCTTTCTCTGCCTTTAAGGTTGTCTCTAGGTGTCCCCCTCTCCCTACACTACAGTCTGCCTGTTCTCTCTGCAGTGTGACATCCCACCTCCCCAGATGAGAGAATCTGATAGGACTAGTTAGATACTCCCGAGAGAGACCATCCCTGTTGGGTGGACCATTTCACAGTAATTTGCCATCTAAGAGTGGCTGCCCAAGGGCCTGATCCATATTCCTGGTTCAATCACTTGTATTCAGGGTGATGAAGACATGGATAAAATAGGGACAAAGAACAGCAGTTAAGGACTGTGGATGTGGCATACACATAGAACATCGCAGCTTCCTTTCCCACATATTTTCTGCAGTACATTTCCAGATACCCGATAATTCCCAGACACGATGAAACCATCCATAACTATGAACCTAGAAATAAGCATACACTTGGCCTATAACCAGATGCCAAAATATTTATAGCAAACTGCAAACAGGTATTCACATTTTTTTCCACTGAGAAGGCATTTCATTAGTGAAAAATAATACTTCTCTAAAGAAGTTCAAAAAATGCACTAATAACATTGACCAAGACCTCCAGCCCAGGCCACAGGGTCATTTCAGAAAGTGTTTTGGCTGAAAAGAGATCATGCTAAAATAATTCTACCACACCTTTCCTGCCAGAATCTATTGTTTCCACTCCTTAGAAATGTTTTTGAACAAAAGCCGATGGTATTACTAATTTTCCTTATTGGTCAAGACCAGGAAATAGAGTTTCTTCCCTCACTGACCAAAGCCCTTGTACTTTTAAAAGGATATTCAGATATTTAATTATAAAAAGGAAAATAACTACAATGAATGACTATGAGATGGGCAAGGAATGTAAAAAGAAAAAAAAAGAAAGAAAGAGAAAAAAATTCTGTAATTTTACAGAATTATTCGTAGTAGCAAATTTTAGTGTCATGAGATCATCAAAGAACTTGTCAGGAGTTAGAAATAGTTTCCTGATACCAACTATGGTCTACAATAGTCTTCACTGTAATGGAATTTGATAAGCAACCAAAAGCCGAAAGGGAAAATTTTACGTTGCATGGAGTAAGACAGGAAAAGAGGCGGTCTTATGGCCTCTACCCACAGTCCACATTTAATCCATATTTAAAGCTGACATAAAATTTATTTTCAGCCATCGTTTTACTCATGCACAAAACTGATTTCTTTCCAAATTAAGCAAAGTGCATTGTTCCAGTCTGACTCTGTTCAACAAACATTTACTTACTGTGTGCACGCCCTGTGCTAAACACAAGAGATAAAGAAAATGAGTAAGGCACGGCCCCAGTGTGGTTATTAATTAAATGCCCCCAAACTGCCACCCTGCAGCTCCTGACCTGGGTAGTAAGTGACAGTAGGTGCAGATTGTTAACTCCGTCTCAGCTCCAGGTGTGAACTCTGATAAGGCAGGTGAGATAATCCCACCTCACCCCACCTAGACCTGAGCCAATCTGGTCCACATTTATCCTGGCCAAAGGGATGCACTGAATCAGGAATGGGCATGTGACCCATTTCAGAGTGATGAGATGTCAGGGGAGGTGTGCTGGGGCTTCTGGGAAGTTAATTTCCTTTGCTTTCCTGAAAGAGTTTGTTGTCCCCCTTCTGTTTGATGTAGTAGGTGGATACAAAGCCAAGGCAGTGGTCGCAGCTGTTTTGCCAATCCAAAGGAAGCCAGCCCTGGGATAAAGCTGACTGCTAGAGGCCAAGCAGAGAGGCAGGAGAGAACCAAGTCCTCCTCAGTTATATCACAGAGTTCCTGAATCAAACCAACCCTGAAGCCTTCTGTCTCTACCTTGGGGCCTTCTAGTTTCCTGAGCCAATAAATCCTCTGTATTATTTAAGTCAGTTTCCTGCTAGTTGTAACAAAATGCACCCTAACCAAGATACGTGCTCAGTATCCCTTCCATTTGTTTTGGTAACAGCACCCTGAGTTCCTTTCAGGAATCCAACTTTCCTCAGCAAAAACTATGGGCTTTGGATGGGGCCCCTTTCCTTGCCTAACACACCACTAAATCATAATTCCCCTAGTTTCAAGGACTTATTCCAAAGAAGATATGCTTATTTATTTATTTATTTTATTTTTAGAGACAGGGTCTTGCTCTGTCACCTAGGCTGGAGTGTAATGGCATGATCATAGTTCACTGCAGCCTTGAATTCCTAGGCTCAAGGGATCTCCCTGCCTCAGCTTCCTGAGTAGCTAGGACTACAGGCACATGCCACCTGTAATGCTCAGGTAATTTTCAAAAGTTTTTTTTTTTTATTGTAGAGACAGGGGTTTTGCTATGTTGCCCATGCTGGTCTGGAACTCCTGGGTTCATGTGATCCTTCTGCCTTGGCATCTCGAAGTGTCTGGGATTACAGGCATGAGCCACTATGCCTGGCCCAAATTACTCAATTGACCTGAGTTGGCTCAATTAGAGAGAAACTCTGGGAGAGACTCTCTCTCTGCTACACTTGAGCCTTAGAGACATAGGCTGGTGCCACAAGATGAGGGCCCATTTGAGGGTAGAGCCAACCCCGACGAAGCAGTCAAGAGAGAAAGACAGAGAACAGTCATGGAGTCATCATCTGGGCCACCAGATCAAGCTGTGCTGGAAGATCTCCCTGTGGGCCTCTTGTCTACATTTTTTAAAAGGTCCGGGCATGATGGCTCACACCTGTAATCCCAACACTTTGGGAGGCTGAGGCAAGTGGATCATTTGAGCTGAGAAATTCGAGACCAGCCTGGCCAACATGGTAAAGCCCCATCTCTACAAAAAATACAAAAACTAGCCAGGCATGGTGGCATGTATGCCTATAGTCCCAGCTACTCAGGAGGCTGAGGCGGGAGGATTGTTAGAGCTGGGGTAGATTGAGGCTGCAATGAGCTATGATCTGACTCCAGCCTGGGCAGCAGAGTGAGACCCTATCTCAAAAAATAAATAAGTAATATGTAAAGAAAGAAAGAAAACAATCCCTTTCTACTTAGGGCAGTTTGAATGGGGTTTTCTGCCATGTTCAGGACCTGCCCTCAAAGAGTTAACTCCAGCAAATAAGGAAATCTTAGCTCTGCATACTTAATACTCCCCAGCTGAAACGAACTCATTTGAGTTTCCACTACTTTTTACTGCTAACAATATAAGCCTTTTATCAAAAAATGCTTACAGTAAAAATGATTAACTTTACTGAGTGCTCAAAATATTTTCAGAGATGCATCAGAAAGAATTTCCAAGCGAAGTTTGCAACGTAGCCACTGAGCCAGCTCTGTTTAATATAGCAGTTCAATTAAATTCTAATTAAATTCTGATCGCTCGTGTTCCAATTAAGCTAATCCAAAGGCAGGGCTGAATGTCATGGAATTCCTTAAGAACATCAACCTAACTGTAAGGTTTAATCTTCATAATGCTATTTACACATCTCAGACTTAATTTGTTCCAGTGGAATGCAATGCAGGTCACGGTAGAGCAGGAACGGTACTGTGGCCTTTTAACTAGACTTCAGTCTAAAAACACTGTTGAAGTTCTATTTTAACAATTGCACAGTTGATTTCCTGCCTTACAACCTTTTCCCCTTCCAACTCTTGTAGAGTGTAGCCAGCCCAGGGGCACTCAGGAAGGCAGCTATAACTATAATCGGAAGATCAGAAAGGTCAACGTCAATGCAGATTCAATAAGGAGAAGGCAAGTCTTTGTACAAACTCTACTCCCACAGATTTTGATCTCAGGCTCAAAATTATTTGCACACCTAGCTTCAAAGCCATGCCTCCGAGAAACCAAGGGGATCTGGAGCACTCCCTTCAAGGCCTGCTCTCTGCTTGGAAAAGGCATGCCAAGCCCTGTGTTAAAGGAAGCTACTGGCAGAGGCTTGATGACACACCTGTCCTGATCCATCTCACTACTCCTGCCTAAAACTGAATTTATTCTTTCTCTCATCGCATACCTGGACTTCATCTCTCTTTCCTCTGGCTTTGCACTTGCTCACATTTGCCTCCCTCCTTCAAACATAATTTTAAAATTTATTTTTATTTATTTATCTTTTTCAGAGACAGGGTCTCGCTCTGTCACTCACACTGGAGTGCAGTGGTGTGATCATAGCTCACTGCAGCCTCAAACTCTTGGGCTCAAGCAATCCTCTCACCTCAGCCTCCCGAGTAGCTAGGACTATAGGCACATGGCACTATGCCTGGCTAATTTCTATTTTTTGTAGAGATGGGGTTGCCCAGGCTGGTCTCCAATTCCTGGTCTCAAGTGACCCACCTCTGTTGGCCTCCTAAAGTGCTGGGATAATGGGTGTGAACCACTGTGCTTGGCCAAGCACAATTCTTAATAATGATGGCTCCCATTACTGTGCTTGACACACCCCATCTCATTTATTCTTCCCCACAGCCCTGGTGAGGTGGGTAATATGATTATCACTTCCCCACTTAACAGATAAGAAAACCGAGGCTCACAGCATTTCAGGGAACTTCCTAGGAGCACAGAGCTAGCAGAGCTGAAGGACAGATTCAAGCCCATCTAACTCCAGCAGCCCCACCCTCATCACCGTACCTGCCACAGCCCTCCATATTTCTGACACCACCCCTACCATTCAACTCCCCCTACACGGCCAGTCCCAGTCCACCTCTTCCTCGCAGACTGTCCTCATTTTCAGACTTCCACTTTTTCCAATTTAATTTTGTTGTTATTCAATTGTTATCTTTCATTGTAGCTGTGCCAGGCACTTAGCTGAATGCTTTAAATGCATTATCTTATTAAATTCTTGGCTGGGTGCAGTGGCTCACGTCTGTAATCCCGGCACTTTGGGAGGCCCAGTTGGATGGATCACTTGAGGTCAGGAGTTCGAGACCAGCCTGGTCAACATGGTGAAATCCCGTCTCTACTAAAAACACAAAAATTAGCCGGACATGGTGGCACACACCTATAGCCCCAGCTACTTGGGAGGCTGAGATAGGAGAATTGCTTGAATCCAGGAGTTGGAGGTTGCAGTGAACCGAGATCATGCCACTGCACTCCAGCCTGGGTGACAGCGCAAGACTCCATCTCAAAAAAACAAAACAAAACAAAACAAAACAAAAAACCAAAATTCTCATTAACTTAGGCCAGGAGCGATGGTTCACTCCTGTAATCCCAGCACTTTGGGAGGCCAAGGCGGACAGATCATTTGAGATCAGGAGTTCAAGACTAGCCTGGCCAACATGGGGAAACCCCGTCTCTACTAAAAATACAAAAATTAGGCGGGCATGGTGGCACACGCCTGTAGTCCTAGCTACTTGGGAGGCTGAGGCAGAAGAATCCCTTGAACCAGGGAGGCAGAGGTTGCAGCGAGCCAGGATCATGCCACTGCACTCCAGCCTAGGCCACGGAGCGAGACTCCGTCTCAAAAGAAAAAAAAAATCATAAACTCCCTTATCTGAAGCAATTACTATTATTATTTACGTTTTACAGAGGAAGAGACTGAGGCTTAGAAAGATTAAAATTACAAGGTCACAGTACTAGCAAGGTCTTGGGTCACGCATCTAGAAAGAGGTGGAATGAGGCCCTATACTCAGGTGAAAATGGCTCCAAATTCTATACTAAATCATTAAGCTTCCCTTACACTGTAGTGCCTCCTACACAACAATAACTACTTAATCATTCAGCTTCCTTTATACTAGACTGCCTCCCACATAACAGCTATGACTATAAAAATATGGATAGCTCCAGGACTTCAAAGCATGAATAGGCACACTTTTTCTTTTTCTTTTTTTTTTTTTTTTTCCCCTTTTGAAACAGGATTTCACCCGTTGCCCAGGCTGGGATGCAGTGCTGCAATCATAGCTCACTGCAGCCTCAACCTCCCAAGCTCAATGGATTCTCCCACCTCAGCCTTCTGAGTACCCGGGACTACAGGCGCACACCATGGTGCCCAGCAAATTGTGTAAATTTAATTTTTGTAGAGACAGGGTTTCACCATGTTGTCCAAGCTGGTCTTGAATTCCTGGGCTCAGGCGATGCTCCTGCCTCAGCCTCCTAAAGTCCTGAGGTTATACATGTGAGCCACCATGCCCGGCCAAACTTTTTCTTAAAGGGTCAGATAGTAAACATAGGCTCGTGTCACAAATATTCAACTCTGCCATTGTAGTGCAAAAGCTATTACAGACAATAGGTAGAGGAACAGGCGTAGCTGTGTTCCAATGAAATTTCATTTACAAAAACAGGTAGCTGACCTGTGTAGTTGGAAGGCGTTAGCTTCGTTAAGTTATGAATAACTGACAGATGATCTTTCATAAGGAGTCATGGAAACATCCATAGTACTTGATTTCTGACACTGAAGTCTGATTTTAAGAAAGCTCTGTTTCGTCTCTCTTCTCTATTTCCTGGACAACCCTTTATGATTCTAAGGGGTTAACAATTGAAACATCTTTTGGATCTGGGACTAGTTTATGACCTGGCTTTTCCTGTTCCTAAAATGTAGCAGGAGAAATGCAGTTCTCTAAGCAACCAACAAAGTCAATGATTTACTTTAAGATAATGTTTTCAAAAAAACCTAATTTTCATTCTTTTAAAAAATGGCTTCCTTCTTTAGACATAAATTCTCAAGAGAAGGCTGGAATACTTGTAGGGCTGGTTTTTGTTTGTTTGTTTTGTTTTGTTTTTTTCCATTACAGGCTGTGATTCTAGCAGTTGCTTAATTCTGGGAGGTGTCTTTATATTACATTCTCAGATTCTAAGCTCATCATTATTTCTAAGAGTTATGTTTTGATTTTTACTAGTACCTATCATTTTAAAAAGGTACTAGTATTTTCAGAATGACAAGGAGAGTCCATCCTTGGCCATCTATCTGTAACGTCCAGAATGCAGTAAGAGAATTACACCCTCCATTCACTCATGTAACAATTGGTCAACCAGAAGAGGCCATGGGGAATAGCACTCCTTTACAGGTTGGCTGTTTTCCAAGAGAAACACTAATAGGATTAACAACAGTTAATGTGTATTGAGTGCTGTCTATATGCCAGACACTCTTAAGTTTTACTTAACTCATTTATCCTCACAACGAGGACATATTACTACGATGTACTACCTATAATTCATGTTTTACAGATCAGAAAATAGGGGCACAGAGATGCTAAATACCTTGCCCAAAGTCACTTACTAGTAAATGGAAGGATAAGAATTTAGCTGGGTTCGGTGTCTCATGCCTGTAATTCCAGCACTTTGGGAGGCAGAGGTGGGCGGATCACCTAAATTCAGGAGTTTCAGACTAGCCTGGCCAAAATGGTGAAACCCTGTCTCTACTAAAAACAGAAAAATTAGCTGGGACTGGTGGTGCACACCTGTAATCCCAGCTATTCGGGAGGCTGGGGCACCAGAATTGCTTGAACCTGGGAGGTGGAGGTTGCAGTGAGCCACGATCACACCACTGCACTCCAGCCTGGGCAACAGAGTAAGACTCTGTCTCAAAAAAAAAAAGAATTTGAGCCCAGATGGTTGAACTCCAGAACAAGGCCCTTCACACATTAGCTCATTTAATATTGCCTGAAGTCACCAGGCTGGAGCCAGCAGTCACAGCTGCCATCTGTGACCCGGTCCATATTATTTCTAATGCAGTGTATATGGTAAGTTGCAAAAAGGGCCACCATTCTCCACCCTTCCTGTATCTGCACTTTGCAGTGTGACTTTACAGCTCTTCCCATCAAGAAGTGGAATCTATAAAAGGGAACAAACTCATGTATTTTGCAGCAACATGGATGGAACTGGGGGGCATTATCTTAAGTGAAACAAGCCAGACACAAAAAGTCAAATATCGCATGTTCTTACTCATAAGTGGGTGCTAAAACCTGTATATACACAGATGGAGAGAGTGGAATGACAGACAATGAAGACTCGGAAGGGTGAAGGGGTGGGAGGAGGGTGATGACGACAAACTACTTATTGGGTACAATGTGTGTTATTTGGGTGATAGATACCCTAAAGCCCTGACTTGGCCACTATGCAATCTATGCATGTAATGAAATTGAATTTATACCCCATACGTTTACTTAAAAAAAAAAAAAAAAAAGGAATCTATTTCCTAACTCTTTGGATCTGGGCTGGCCTTGTGACTTGCTTTGGCCAATCTAACATGTAAAAGTGACACTATGTCAGTTCCAAGCCTCAGGCTCAAGAGGCCTTGACGTGTCTAATTGAATTGAAGCAACCCTGCCTGGCTGCCATATGAACAACCTAGGGTTAATCTGATCGAGGATGAGAGACCACATGGAACAGCTCATCCCAGCTGAGGCCATCCCAGACCAGCCAGCATCTAGCCTATCCAGTAGCTGCCAAAGACACATAAATGAACCCAGCCAAGGCCAGAAGAAACTCCCAGCTAAATCTAGCCCAAGTTGCTAACTTGCAGAAAAGTGAGCTAAATATATGGTTATGATTTTTTGTTGGCAAAGATAGGGGTCTTGCTATGTTGCCCAAGCTGGTCTTGAACTCCTGAGCTCAATGATCCTTCTGCCTTGGCCTCTTAAATTGCTGGGATTACAGCCATAAGCCATGATGCCTGACCAATGCTTGTAATTTTAAGCCACTAACTTTTGAGGTAGTTTGTTATATGGCAAAAAGTTAACTGATAAAGTACATAATAATCGAAATGCAATTTATGGCCAAATGATAATGTTCCCCCTATCTGGCAGTTAGTCAAGACTGCTACCACAGCCATCTGGCATAAAGCCATGCCCCTCAAAGCCAGAGGACAAAGCTCCAGACCAGAGAAGGAAAATCCTGCCACAAAGCCACTGCCCTTCATTTTGTAAAAGAACCATGGGGTCACCCTCTGGTCAGACCCTGCTGACTTTCTTTTCAAAGCCTTGTCCTTTGAGGATCACTTTGATTTTTAGAAACAAAAGCAACTCGTAGCCAAGTTTGGGAAATGAAGTGATCAATGCTCTTTTGTTACAAATAAAAAAGAAAAGAAACTTGACTATAAAGTTATAATAAGATTTTCTTGCGTGGCTTACAAACTAGACCTGACAGCAATTCTAAGAGTCACAATGGGAAATATTTTCAGCACCCACAGCCTTATCACCATGAGACACAGTAGGAATGAATGTCAGGTTGGGGATGGTTAATGGCAACAACTAAGACCTACTATTTGATAGCACAACAGGGTGACTACAGTCAATAAAAACTTAAGTGTACATCTTAAAATAAGTAAAAGAGCGTATGCAATTGGATTGTTTGTAACACAAAGTTACTTAGGGGATGGAAACCCCATTCTCCATGATACTTCGCATTGCATGCCTGTAGCAAAACATCTCATGCACCCAATATACATACCTACCATGTACCCACAAAAATTAAAAGAAAAAAAAAGAAATGAAGCCAGACTCTTTTTTTTTTTTTTTTTTTTGAGACAGAGTCTCACTCTGTCCCCCAGCTGGATCTCTGCTCACTGCAACCCTGCCTCCCAGGTTCAAGCGATTCTCGTGCCTCAGCCTCCTGAGTAGCTGGGATTACAGGCGCATGCCAACATGCCCAGCTAATTCTTAGTATTTTTAGTAGAGAACTTGGTGGAAGTCATGTTCCAGAAGGTCTTGGCTTTGCACTTTTGCTTTTACCCTCTTGGAAAGCTGCTGGAGACCACCACGCTGTAAAGGAGCTGGTCTGGCCTGCTGGAGGATGAGAGGCCCCACGAAGGAGAACCAAAGTGCCCCAGCTAGCAGGCAGCACCAGGGCCCCAGACACACGAGTGAGATAGAATTGGACGTTCCAACCCAGCCCAGTTACCAGCCGAATGCAGTCACATGAGTGACCCCAGGAGAGAGCGGCAGAACTGCCCAGTTGTCGGCCCAGAGTCATGAGAAATAATATATCGTTATTTTAAGCCATAAAGTTTTCAGGTAGTTTATTGTACAACACAGCAATCAGGTAACTGATAAATAGGTTATATTATATCATCTAAGCATTTCATTTCAGGATAGCAAGCAGCACACTATACAATGCTATGACAAGGGAGCACTAGGCCCAGTAGGGTTGAGTCACAGTTCTAATGATTTCCAACTGCTTTTAAAATAAAACCCACTTTCTTTACTGGCCCATGTGATGTTATGGCCACTGCGGGGCTGACCCTGTCAAACTCACATCCCCTCTCTTTTGCTTACTCTGCCCCAAACATACTGGCCTCCTTTTTGTCCCTGGAATAGGTCACAGAATTTGGCAGTACTGGGTCATTGGTAAACTTGAGTTGTACCAGACATAGTGAGCATTTAGATGCCAGAGTGTCACATTAAAGAATGAATGGTAAAAAGATGTAGGTGAGGTGATTCACTGAGTGCGTCAGTGAAAGGGAAAGAGAGAAAGAAAATAACCTAGATGAGGCAGCAGGGTCAAATATAAGGACTTGAAAATGTTACTTATCATTAACTTTTATTTTTCCTGATTACAAAGGTAACTCGTGCTTCTTTTGAAATTTTTTAATATACCCAAAATATTGGAATATTAAATATAGGAGAGCAAAGGGTCCAAACTTTCATCTCTTCCCCATCTTCCATGTGATTCTTCACTTATTGGCTAATGAATTTAGATACTATTATCTGCATTCTGTTACCTTTGGCTTGTTGTATACATGGCTGCATAAATCGCTATACACACAGGAAATGTCTGTACAATATCTATTGTTGGCCACAGATGTACTTCCACCAGCTATTTGTACAAAGCAATCATTTTCCGTTATTTATCTTTCACAGAGTATATTTGTTTAACACAATATAAAATACTGCTAGCACCCAGCTAATTTCACAGCAAAACTAGAAGGCCATGGGCTTTATTTGTAGATTATCACTGTAATGCCATATAGGTGCCACTTAAAAAAATCTCAATTACTTGTTTTACATGATTGAAAACGACCCTTTGAGAAAGGGTTAAATAAATCTATTTCACTTGTTAAATTCATATCATGAAATGCGCAGGTCTTGATCTAACTCTCAGGCTGAGATAATTCATGGAAATCATGTGCTTACGGTTTATTCTCCCAATTGTAATCTCCACCAAAAATTAAGGATTAGAGAAATACCTGCCTATTAAATATGCTGAATATTATACTGAGCATTTAAAATACAGTTAAATATCTAAAGATGGGCCAGGTGCACTGGCTTATCCCTGTAATCCCAGGACTTTGGGAAACCAAGGCAGGAGGACCACTTGAGCTCAGGAGTTTGAGACCAGCCTGGGCAACACAGTGAGACTCCATCTCTAAAAATAAAAATGAAAATAATTTTTAAAATGAAAAAAATACTATTTGTGTGCTTAGAGATAAGAAGAAAAAATAAACTAAGCAGGAACAAACTGTTTGGTTAGAAACTATATTAAATTCGTAATATTTAAAATTATATATATATACACAAAAGAATCAGAAGATGAGTGACTCAAAATCAAAATAATCAAGCTTGCATAGCTTTTGGGGAACAGGCCTGGGTTGAAAGGGTCTGCCTGATTCCAGAGGCTGGAATCATGGAATTGCTGAACCAAGTACCGTACAATGCCTCAATTCATGTGTGCAGACACACCTACACCTATACACATACCCACACACACCACACATCACACAACAGATGTGTGTGTAATTGGCCAAATGCTCTATGGCATAGTAATTAGGTGCCAGCTCTTGCTGTTTTTTCTGTCTGCTCTGTTCCCCCAGTCTTCCTTGGAGTTTCATGGTACTGGCAAGACAACCTAAATAAAAGGCTTGCTAACTTCTCACTCCTCTTCTCCACAGCCTCCAGACCCATTTTTCTTTTCTTTTTATTTTTTTTTTTTTGAGATGGAGTCTGGCTCTCTCGCCCAGGCTGGAGTGCAGTGGCGCAATGTCGGCTCACTGCAAGCTCTGCCTCCTGGGTTCACGCCACTTTCCTGCCTCAGCCTCCCGAATAGCTGGGACTACAGGGGCCTGCCACCACGCCCAGCTAATTTTTTTGTATTTTTAGTAGAGACAGGGTTTCACTGTATTAGCCAGGATGGTCTCGATCTCCTGACCTCGTGATCTGCCGGTCTCAGCCTCCCAAAGTGCTGGGATTACAGGCATGAGCCACCGCGCCCCACCAGACCCATCTTTCATGTCAGAATCTGACCTCTGCTTTCAGCAAGCTGTGAGACTGACCATCAGAGTGGAGCAGTGATCAAACTCTTAGACTCTGGAACCATTCTTGGTTTGAGTCTTGGCTCTACCACTTTCTAGCTGTGAGCTTGAGCTTCTTGGTTAGCCCTGGTGCTGTACAGCCCTGATCCGTAAGATGATGATAATAGCATCCACCTCCAAAGATTATTGGGAGGATTAAATGAGTGACTGCAGGTAAAATGCTTAGAATGACATCTGGCACAAAGCAAGGCTCAACAAGTGCTGGCAACTACTATTCTTGAATCCTAGCCTCTTGCTCTACCCTCTGGCTCTCCATTGTCTATGAATGAGGCTCCTTCAATTTGAGGGGATTTGCTCCTTGCCCAGCTCCAGCTCCAGGGAGCCTAGCAGACTTAGGCAGTCTCCCATTGTCTACCTCCCTCCCGAGGCAGTAGATCCAGACACTGCAGGTATAGTTAATAAACTACCTCCTGTGTGTAATAGCTACAACAAACTGGATAAAGGTCACAGACCTCCACAGAGTGCTCGTGTAGCTTAATTACTGTCTTAAAAGTAGGCCCTGACTTTTATTTATTTATTTATTTTTTTGAGACAGAATCTCACTCTGTCACCCAGGCTGGAGTGCAGTGGTGTGATCTCAGCTCACTGCAACCTTTGCAACCTGGGTTCAAGTGATTCTCCTGCCTCAGCCTCCCGAGTAGCTGGAATTACAGGCGCGTGCCACCACGCCCAACTAATTTTTTTGTATTCTTAGTAGAGACAGGGTTTTGCCATGTTGGCCAGGGTGGCCTTGAACTCCTCACCTCAAGTGATCCACCCGCCTCGGCCTCCCAAAGTGCTGGGATTACAGGCATGAGCCACCACATCTGGCCAGCCCCAACTTTTGAGAATCCATATTCATTCATTTATCCAATAAATACTCATTGAGTTCCTACTATGTTCCAGGCACTGTGGAGGCTATGTCATAGAAAAAAAAAAACACAGAAAAATAATGAAGTCAAGCATAAATAACTAGACATCAGCAGTTTAAGGGCAAAATGCAGATCAGCAAGTATTTTTGAGCAACTTATTATAAATGCTATTTCAAGATATAATTTGAATGGCCCCAATAAACAATGAATTACACTGCTGTGTAAGAGCCATTTGGATGCAAGTTCAGTTGTGGGTGACAGATAAAAAATGCCCCAGTTATGTAATTTTGGTTGGAGGCCAGTCATCATTCAGTTTAAGCATCTATTCCCAATGACAGGATGTAAGGAACAGCTGAATCAAGAAAATGTGAATCTGTTGTGCAGATCAGGATAAGGGGAGTTCCACTTGGGTCTGACAAATGTTGAAATGGCACTAATGTGATTTTTAAGCCTTCGAAAATAACCCACAAAAGACTACATGACTGGGGGGGAACATGGAGGGAATCTGATTTAATTAAAAAACCCTAAATCAGGAAATGAAGACAGTTAATAGTAATTTACCCACCTTGCATATTTGTGGCATTCAAAATACTGAATTTCCTGGCAAAGCGTGAGAAGCAGAGGAGGAGGAAGTTAACATTCCTTGGGTCTGGGAGTATCATTCATTACTTCCCCTCTTCCGCCCAATGACAAGAGCAGGTCTGCTGTCCTTTTAATAGTTGAGGAAACTGAGGCTCACGGATTACTTAGGGCCATGCTGCAAGGAAGCAGTCTAACAGGATTTTGAACTCCCGTGTGCCTGCCTTTCAAGCTTCTCCACTCTTACAAGTGAACAGGTTTGTTGTTGTTTTTGAGACTCAGTCTCTCTCTGTCACCCAGGCTGGACTGCAGTGGTGAGATCTCGGCTCACTGCAACCTCTGCCTCCCAGGTTCAAGCAAGTCTCCTGCCTCAGCCTCCCAAGTAGCTGAAATTACAGGTGCCTGCAATCACACCTGGCTAATTTTGGTATTTTTAGTAGAGACAGGATTTCACCATGTTGCCCAGGCTGGTCTCGAACTCCTGGGCTCAAGCAATCCTCCCACCTCGGCCTCTCTAAGTGGTGGGATTACAGGCATGTACCACCATGCCTGGCCACACATGAACAGTTTTAACAACCCACATTTTCTACATTCCTTTATCATTCATTATAAAATTTAATGCTCTGTTCAAGCACCCTGGAGCATTTGACATCTAGACTGTTTTCATTTAGTCTCAGGAGTAGCTCATCTGTAGGATGGCAATGATGAAATATGAGTTGGCACAAGGATGCCTCATTAATCTCTAATACAATTAGAAATTTATCTGGTTCTTCCAAAGCATTTTATCACTGCTTAGAGGCTGGAAACTGTTTCTAGCCTCCTTGTTACAAAATTATTTATGGGAAAATATTAGATATGCAACCTTCACATAAAATCTTAATTACTGCCCTTTTAGCTGATTTCTGTCCCTCTGAAAGGGTATAAATTAGAAGAATAATGGCCAAGTAAATTAGAATAAAGGTTGCACAATGGAATATACATGCACCAAGGTCTAGAAATGAATCCCCAGCTACAGATCCACTGTAGCCATTTCTCCTTATTCATTCTTTTTTTTTTTTTTTTTTATTATACTTTAGGTTTTAGGGTACATGTGCACAATGTGCAGGTTTGTTACATATGTATCCATGTGCCATGTTGATTTCCTGCACCCATTAACTCGTCATTTAGCATTAGGTATATCTCCTAATGCCGTCCCCACCCCCCCCGCCCCGCCCCACCCCACAACAGTCCCCGGAATGTGATGTTCCCCTTCCTGTGTCCATGAGTTCTCATTGTTCAATTCCCACCTATGAGTGAGAACATGCGGTGTTTGGTTTTTTGTCCTTGCGATAGTTTACTGAGAATGATGTTTTCCAGTTTCATCCATGTCCCTACAAAGGACACGAACTCATCATTTTTTATGGCTGCATAGTATTCCATGGTGTATATGTGCCACATTTTCTTAATCCAGTCTATTGTTGTTGGACATTTGGGTTGGTTCCAAGTCTTTGCTATTGTGAATAGTGCCGCAATAAACATACGTGTGCATGTGTCTTTATAGCAGCATGATTTATAGTCCTTTGGGTATATACCCAGTAATGGGATGGCTGGGTCAAATGGTATTTCTAGTTCGAGATCCCTGAGGAATCGCCACACTGACTTCCACAATGGTTGAACTAGTTTACAGTCCCACCAACAGTGTAAAAGTGTTCCTATTTCTCCACATCCTCTCCAGCACCTGTTGTTTCCTGATTTTTTAATGATGGCCATTCTAACTGGTGTGAGATGGTATCTCACTGTGGTTTTGATTTGCATTTCTCTGATGGCCAGTGATGATGAGCATTTCTTCATGTGTTTTTTGGCTGCATGAATGTCTTCTTTTGAGAAGTGTCTGTTCATGTCCTTTGCCCACTTTTTGATGGGGTTGTTTGTTTTTTTCTTGTAAATTTGTTTGAGTTCATTGTAGATTCTGGATATTAGCCCTTTGTCAGATGAGTAGGTTGCAAAAATTTTCTCCCATTCTGTAGGTTGCCTGTTCACTCTGATGGTAGTTTCTTTTGCTGTGCAGAAGCTATTTAGTTTAATGAGATCCCATTTGTCAATTTTGGCTTTTGTTGCCATTGCTTTTGGTGTTTTAGACATGAAGTCCTTGCCCACGCCTATGGCCTGAATGGTATTGCCTAGGTTTTCTTGTAGGATTTTAATGGTTTTAGGTCTAACATTTAAGTCTTTAATCCATCTTGAATTAATTTTTGTATAAGGTGTAAGGAAGGGATCCAGTTGCAGCTTTCTACATATGGCTAGCCAGTTTTCCCAGCACCATTTATTAAATAGGGAATCCTTTCCCCATTTCTTGTTTTTGTCAGGTTTGTCAAAGATCAGATAGTTGTAGCTATGCGGCATCATTTCTGAGGGCTCTGTTCTGTTCCATTGATCTATGTCTCTGTTGTGGTACCAGTACCATGCTGTTTTGGTTACTGTAGCCTTGTAGTATAGTTTGAAGTCAGGTAGCGTGATGCCTCCAGCTTTGTTCTTTTGGCTTAGGATTGACTTGGCGATGCGGGCTCTTTTTTGGTTCCATATGAACTTTAAAGTAGTTTTTTCCAATTCTGTGAAGAAAGTCATTGGTAGCTTGATGGGGATGGCATTGAATCTATAAATTACTTTGGGCAGTATGGCCATTTTCACGATATTGATTCTTCCAACCCATGAGCATGGAATGTTCTTCCATTTGTTTGTATCCTCTTTGATTTCATTGAGCAGTGGTTTGTAGTTCTCCTTGAAGAGGTCCTTCACATCCCTTGTAAGTTGGATTCCTAGGTATTTTATTCTCTTTGAAGCAATTGTGAATGGGAGTTCACTCATGATTTGGCTCTCTGTTTGTCTGTGATTGGTGTACAAGAATGCTTGTGATTTTTGTACATTGATTTTGTATCCTGAGACTTTGCTGAAGTTGCTAATCAGCTTAAGGAGATTTTGGGCTGAGACAATGGGATTTTCTAGATATACAATCATGTCATCTGCAAACAGGGGCAGTTTGACTTCCTCTTTTCCTAATTGAATACCCTTTATTTCCTTCTCCTGCCTGATTGCTCTGGCCAGAACTTCCAGCACTATGTTGAATAGGAGCGGTGAGAGAGGGCATCCCTGTCTTGTGCCAGTTTTCAGAGGGAATGCTTCCAGTTTTTGCCCATTCAGTATGATACTGGCTGTGGGTTTGTCGTATATAGCTCTTATTATTTTGAGATACGTCCCATCAATATCCTTATTCATTCTTATTTCAGAGGAGTGAAAAAAACAGACACAAGGGGAAGAAAAATAAAAACTTTAGTTCGTCATTATGGCTCCTCTAGGACAGGACCATGTCTTCTTGTCCCCTCAGTGTGCCCTGGGGTCTGGCCTCATGATCAGCACACAGCAGGGCTTAATGAATGTTTGTTGAACAGAACTAAACACAGGCGACTCATCCTGCTTCATCCTGTTTGTAGATATTCTTTGTTTTTTTGGAACGTAGTAGGAACTCTATTGCCCAGGCTGGAGTGCAGTGGTGCGATCTTGGCTCACTGCAACCTCTGCCTCCCGGATTCAAGCCATTCTCCTGCCTCAGCCTCCCGAGTAGCTGGGACTACAGGCACCTGCCACCACGACCCGCTTATTTTTGTATTTTTAGTACAGATAGGGTTTCACCATGTTGGCCAGGCTGGTCTCAAACTCCTGACTGCGTGATCCACATGCCTCAGCCTCCCAAAGGGCTGGCATTACAGGCATGAGCCACCGCGCCCAGCCAGATATTCTTTACATGTACGAAAACAAAGGTTATTTCACTGTGCTCACTTCATTGTTTGATCATTATATTCCATCCTTTGTTCAATCGAATAAAAGACACAGTGCACTGAATATACTTTGGTCAACAGCAAGATAGGAAAAAGTGATACAATTGCTGAAATGTGACTCGTGAGGTGCTCTTTCTCACTTAGCAGCAGAACAGAAGGCAGAGAGACAAAGCCATCTAACAATGGTATGGCCAGGCTGAAGGTCTGCTCTGGGAACACTCTTCAGCCCAGCCTCACTCCCCTTCCACTCAGCCACACCTTGCACCTGTTTAACACCACAGGATACCTACCAACTGTATCACACCACAATCTGATACAATTTCTGATGATTATCATAGCAGTAGTCGAAACACAGATGATTGGGGAAGGTCAGTAA
Source organism: Hylobates moloch (assembly GCF_009828535.3). Classification (NCBI taxonomy): domain Eukaryota; kingdom Metazoa; phylum Chordata; class Mammalia; order Primates; family Hylobatidae; genus Hylobates; species Hylobates moloch. The sequence goes on along the minus strand of NW_026652281.1, from coordinate 71,995,396 downwards.
TGAGTAGTGGACAAGAATTAAATTGTCAGGAAAAGCCAAGTGAGCAAATGAAAAAACAGAAGAGAATTAGAAGCAGTTTAAATTTGATAACCGAAGGCAAGTAAGCAGTCTGTTCTTCAGAAAATAGCTATGAATGAAAAAAAATCAGTATCTCTGGGAGCTATTTTAAGGACAGCCTCCAACTCCCATTTACTAGGAGGGATGGAAACCCAGGCTTCAGGATCATCTGGGCCTTGGTTGGAGATGTGTGCTGTTTATTACTTACTAGATGACCTTGAGTAATGCTCAACTTCTCTGCGTCCCAGGGCCAACCTTGGTAAAAGGGAGGTGATCAAAAAGAGGATCTGGTTCAGAAGGTTATTGTAAGGGTGAAACAAGGTGGTGCATAGGAAGCCAGTGCTGACGCACAACGGGCAATAAATCAATGAGAGGGCTCCTCTGACTTTTTTTTTGAAACAAAGTCTCGCTCTGTCACCCAAGCTGGAGTGCAGTGGCGCCATCATGGCTCACTGCAGACTCAACTTCCAGGGTTCAAGTGATTCTCCCACCTCAGCCTCCCAAGTAACTGGAACCACAGGCATGTGCCACCATGCCCAGCTAATTTTCATATTTTTTGTAGAGATGGGGTTTTGGCATGTTTCCCAGGGTGGTCTCAAATTCCTAAGCTCCAGTGATCTAGATGCCTCAACCTCCCAAGGTGCTGGGATTATAGGCATGAGCCACCACACTGGGCCTTCTCTGACTTTTGATACAATTTCTGATGATTATCATAGCAGTAGTCAAACCACAGGTGACAGGAGAGCAATTACTTGGATTTAATCATCAGTACCCGAATCATTGACTTTATTTTACCTGCTTTTTTGTTTACAGTTCTCATCAGCAGAGTGCCCTCTCTTGTTAGTGAAAATAAGGGATCTGATCATTGTGGTCTTCCCAGGTTCAATATGACAACCATGTCTGTAGTAGCACGTCAGGAGAAAGAGTGGGGAGTGAGGTCCCCAGATTTGAATTCACCAGGCCTATGTGTCAAAACTAGGATTTCTGACAAAGCAATATGAGGAAAACCTTACAACTGTGTCTTTGTTGGGGTGAGAGATGTGAAGCCCCCACCCCCAGTTCCACCTGCAAGGGCTACATGATGGCTGAATTGCATTTAAGAGAGGAGGGAAAGCTGCATGCTGGGCTTGGCCTTGCTGAGTGGGCCATGCAAGCTGAGAGCCACAGCTGAATTGTTCAGGATCCAAAAGGGGTTTGCAGAGTGAGCATGGGGAGGGGGTTCCTGGAGGGTCAGAAATGCTTCCAGAGAGGATTAATGAAGTATTGCTTGATAAGTGCCAACACAACCCTCTTCCCCACCTTCCCATGAGAGAGGACCCATAAAACAAACCCTCCTTGCAAGATCACTGTGGAATTGGATGGTTTTTCTGGGAACTGGGACCAAGTCCTGAATAAGGACTCTAGATGGCCAAGGAACAAGAGTGACACCACTCAGGTAGCAGGTGTAACCCACCCTATCTGGGAAGTACCTGTACCACTGTATCACTGAGATAAGTTAACATGTACTGAGTTCTTCCTAGGTTCCAGGGACTGGCCTAAGCACTTTACATGAGTTACCTCATTTCATCAGCATAATAATCCCATGAGCAGGTGCTATGATCAGCCTCATTTTACATGGAAGGAAGTGATAATGGCTCAGAAAGATGAAATGACTTGTCCTGGGCTGGGCTGCCAGTTGGGATGCAGGTGGACTTCAAAATCAGGTAACTTTGACTCAAGTGTTGCTCTTAACTGCTACGCTATAAATCAAGGCCCAATTTACTAATTACTTGCAAAATTAATATATGCGGGGGTCAGACTGTGCCATTTGCCCCCCACTGTTCTCCCCCATCAACTAAACTCATGAAATAGATGCATATCTTCTTCCCTCACCCCTCCAGGGAATTTCTCCAGGGATGAGTCCAACAGAACAGCCTTCCCAGATAGAAGGAAGCTGGGTTTTGGTCAAGGACATAGTAATAGTGACATTCCCTGGTGTATAACCATGCACTCACTTATTTAATAGTTATCAAGGGCCACCTCTATGTTCACCATGTGCTAGGCATTGGGTGGCATTGACTAGAGATATAAAAATAAATCAGAGAATCTGTCCTCAAGGAACTTAAAATACGGGGGGAGACCGACATGCATAAAATTAAGTATATGTGGGCTAAGAATGTCTTAATTAAGGATGTCTTAATTTGCTATAAAATGAGGAACAGATGAAATACTCTGAAATCTGAGAGTTGGGATCAATTACTTCTAGTTTGAGCCCAGCAGGGAACTGGAAGCTTGAGAGAGAAGTTATGGAGCTGAGTTTGGAAAAACAAGTAGAAGTTAAATATGCAGAGAAGAGGAGCTCAGGGATTTTTTTCTAAAAAAAGCAGGAGCAGATGCACAGAGGCCGTGAGGTGGGGGCTGGTGGAGCGAGCTCAAGTGGTTCTGCTTGGGTGGAGGGTACCATCGGGAAGGGGAGCACTGCGGGGGAGGGACGGAGGGAGGAAGGAAGGAAGGAACCATTGAACAAATGAACTAGGCAGAGCCTTGAAAGCTAGGCTGAGGGCTAGTGACTTCATTATGTGGATCCACTGTTGTCAAATGGTGAACCACGGCCCAGAGGTGTATCCCAAATTCTTCCTTTCTAAGCGTGCTACCCAAATTCTGATCAATGTCTCATCATCCATTTCTGCCTCAAGTAAAGACACAACTGTCATGGTGAGGCCTGTCAAAGGAATGTTATGCTGAGCAGATTAAGTGGCAGGCAATTAGGGGGAGGTATAATATGGAGTGATTAAGAGGCAAGTGGGGCAGGATACTGTCAAGGCATTGCTGAGGAAACATCGGGTATTTGCTAGAACATGGGAAAACCTTATTTCCTCAGTACATAGAAGTACCAGCACGGCAGTAGGCAGTTCTCAGATGGGGACCCTGTGCTGAAGGGCAACTAGTTGGGTGATATCATTAACTATGGATAATTTTATAGACCCAGGATGTGTCAAACTCATTGGGGTTTACACCGTAATTACTGCCGACTTTTTTAGTATCTTTTTTTTTCATTTTGAGACAGGGTCTTGCTCTGTTTCCAGGCTGGGGTGCAGTGGCATGATAATGGCACACTGCAGCCTCAACCTCCAGGGCTCAGTTGATCCTCCCACCTCAGCCCCATGAGCAGCTGGGACTACAGGTATGCACCACCATGCCTGACTAATTTTTTTTTTTGTAAATACTGGGTCTCACTTTGTTGCCCAGACTGGTCTCGAACTCCTGGGCTCAGACCATCCTTCTGCCTTGGCCTCCCAAAGTGCTAGGATTATGGGCATGAGCCACTGTGCCTGGCCTTTAGTATCATTTTGAATCATTTAATCTGGATTTGACTCCTAACTCTGCCATTCGCCCTTGATCATGTTTCAGGCCTCTGTGTCCCTACATTTTCTCCTCTGCAGAGTGCAGATAATAATAATAGAAGGAAGCTCACATGGCTGGGGAGAGCAACTGCAATAATGGAAGATGCAGCACTCAGCAAAGTGCCTGGCACAGAGTGAGTGCCTGGTCAATAATAAATGTTGTAATTTTACTCTCTTCATCTGGATCATCCAAAATTCTAGAATTCAAAACTGTGCAGGGAACACATACACCCAAAGTATCCAGTGAACTACGGAAAAGAGGGAAACTCTAAGAGTATCCACGTGGGCGTAGGCCAGCATCAGAACTCAGTTTGTACTGAGTTTACCAAGTTTTTGCCCAGTATCTACAAAAAAAAAAAAAAATTAGCCAGGAGTGGTGGTGCCTACCTGTAGTCCCAGCTGCTCAGGAAGCTGAGGTGGGAGGATCAACTGAGCCCTGGGGGTTGAGGCTGCAGTGTGCCATGATTACGCCACTGCACCCCAGCCTGAAAACAGAGCAAGACCCTGTCTCAAAAAGAAAAAAGATACTAAACTAAAACTTCCCTGCAGAGAAGTTGATTCTCTGCAGTGCGATGTTAACTGTTATTTACTGAGCACTTACTGTGTTCCAAGACTCTCTGCAAGCAGTTTACATTCGTGACAGTTGGCATGGAGTAGAGAGATGCCAGGGGGAACAATCAATCCAGAGCCAAGTAGGAAGTAAGCAGAGTTTTGTGGGACTTTTTTTTGAGCCGGGGGTCTTGCTATTGCCCAGGCTGGAGTGCAGTGGCGTGATCATGGATCACTGCAAACTCAAACTTCGGGCCTCAAGGGATCTTCCTGCCTCAGCCTCTTGAGTAGCTGAGACTATAGGTATGCACCACCATACCTAGCTAATTTAAAAAAAAAAATTTTTTTTAGAGATGGAGGTCTCACTATGTTGCCCAGTGATCTTGAGCTCCTGGCATCAAGTGATCCTCCCACCTCAGCTTCCCAAAGTGCTGGGATTATAGGCATGAGCCACTGTGCCTGGCCAAGGAGAGCTTTAATCAGTGCATGTAATAAACAGAAGCTGAAGACCCAAGAAACCTGGTGGATGCCAAACTGCACAGGAGAAGGGCAGGCAGGAGGCCAAGCAAGGCGGAAAAGCTCTCTGGAGTCCAAGTGGCCAGACAGATGGCAGCGCATGTATGTGCACAACTAGATGGTGTGGCTGGAACTGGGTAAGTGACCCCAAACACAGGCTTTCCCTCCCGAAGAGGTCATCTGGAGAACAACTTGTTGGTACCAAGACAATGAGCTATCATCTGATAATAATGAATGATTGAGAATCTTAAAATAAAGAAATCCTGCCAAACAACTGACCTCAAAACATTTTTCTATCTTCGCTTGGTGAAGCAGACTAGCCATTCCAGGAAGCAGAACAGGAAAGATGAAAGTTTCCAAATATTCTTTGGGAGAACCTAAAACAAACAAACAAAAATTCCCCCTGCAAATCCCCAGTGGCCCAAGCTAATCTGGGAGAAATGTTTACTTTTCAGCCAGAAAAAGGTACTGTCCATTCAATCACATGATCTTAGATGTTATATTTTGTTCCAGACTGCAGAGCTGGGCTGTATAGCTAAAGTAACTTAAAATGTCCCTCTGAGCCTCTATAGTCTGGTGAAGATGTAGGAAGTATCCTACATAAGGCCAGGTCCACCAGCTTGTTATGCCCCAAAGCAGGAATAGCAAGGGGGCCAGTGTGGCCGGAGGGACAAAAACAAGGGGAGTGTGGTAGGAAATGGGAGCAGAGAGGAATTGGGAGTGAGAGTATAATGGGTAAGGTCTCAAAGTCACGGTAATAAAGGCAGTCGTTAGCCAACGCCCAAGGCATGCAGAAGGCACAGAACAAACCAGTAGGAGAGGGTCTGGTACCAGGGAGGGCCCAAAGAACTATGACTCAGATCTGCAGTATACACCCCTGCTTCCACACACAAAGCAGGGAAGCATGATGATGTTTTCTTCTAGTTTTTACTTTTTTTTTTTTTTTTTTTGAGACAGAGTCTCACTCTGTCGCCCAGGCTGGAGTGCAGTGGCACAATCATAGCTCACTGCATCCTGGACCTCTCAGGCTCAAGCAATCTTCCCACCTTAGCCTCCCCAAGTAGCTGGGACTGCAAGTACCTGCCACCACGCCCAGCTAATTTTTTTTTTTCTTGCTCTGTCGCCCAGGCTGGAACGCAGTGGTGTGATCTCAGCTCACTGCAACCTCTGCTTCCCGAGTGCAAGCAATTCTCCTGCCTCAGCCTCCCAAATAGCTAGGGTTACCAGTGTGCACCACCATGCCTGGATAATTTTTTTGTGTGTGTGTGATGGAGTCTCACCTGTTGCCCAGGCTGGAGTGCAGTGGCATGATCTCAGCTCACTGCAACCTCCGCCTCCCCGGTTCAAGCAATTCTCCTGCCACCACGCCCAGCTAATTTTTGTATTTTTAGTAGAGACAGGGTTTCATCATGTTGGCCAGGCTGGTCTCGAATTCCTGACCTCAAGTGATCCTCTTGCCTCAGCCTCCCAAAGTGCTGGGATTATAGGCATGAGCCACTGCATCTGGTGATAATTTTTTTAAAAATTTTTTTAGAGATGTAGAGATGGGGTCTCCTTGGGCTCAAGCAATCCTCCTGCCTTGGTCTCTCAAAGTGCTGATATTATAGGCATGAGCCATCACAGCTGGCTACATTTGTTTACTGTTCTCTTTTCCTACTTTTCATTTAATGTAAAATCAAAGTATGCTTTTTGTTACTTATCTTTATTACATTTTTAACCTTAAAGATAAATCAGTGAAATAAAGGACATTTCTCTTAAAAATAAAACAAGAACACATTCTTTCTTATGTATGTGGTCTCTCTGAGGTCTATCTGTCCGCCTCCATACCCACCCTGTGGTTCTGCAATGGTAAAAGCCCCAAATTATAAAAGATGGCATCTCTCTTACTCACATGTTTTTGGGTTGACTGTTTCCGATTTATCTTGAGGACAGGGTGTATGTGAGATCATGGTGAAATGGGAAACTGGAAAATAGTGCTCTGCACTGAGGCCATGAAAAAGCATTTCCTCTACTGGCGCAACCTGGAGGCAGACAGGGGAGGGGGGGCAATTCATTCAAACAGCTTAAATAATTGTATTTTCTGGTATAACCTTATGAAGGAATAAAATTCTACATCAGACTTCAAGGTTCAAGGGGGTACGCTGAGCACAGATCTTTGTCTCCCTTCCCTCCTGAGACACCTATAAACAACAAGGCAGAAACTCCTGATAGAGAAAAGAAGGACCATCTGTGGATGAGACATTTGTAAACATATCCAAAACACCAGGGATGAAGCCTCACTCAAGAAGCAAGAAGCTCACGCCTGTAATCCCAGCACTTTCGGAGGCTGAGGCAGATGGATCACCTGAGATCAGGAGTTCAAAGCCAGCCTGGCCAACATGGTGAAACCCCGTTTCTACTAAAAATACAAAAAAGTAGCCGGGCGTGGTGGCGGGCGCCTGTAATCCCAGCTACTTGGAAGGCTGAGGCAGGAGAATTGCTTGAACTCAGGAGGCGGAGGCTGCAGTGAGCTGAGATCGCGCCATTGCACCCCAGCCTGGGCAGCAAGAGTGAAACTCCATCTCAAAAAAACAAATAAATAAAAGAAGCAAGAGTGGAAGCAACAGTCACAGGAGGAAGCTGCCCCAGAGGACAGATGTCCATCCTCCCAAAAGATCCCAAAGGGACTCAACACTCAAGTTGACAGGCACTGCACAGGGTGGGAACAAGAATGGAATGATACATGGCGAGGCTGGGTGGAAATCCGGCTGGGCTAACTTGGCCTGCTGCCCACACTCCCCTCAGGCTTCTTTCTGGTCCCTCAATATCATAAAGCTGTGTTCACACCAGCTGGATCTCCAGCTCCCCCTCCCCTCCAGGAACTCTTCTGTAAACCAATGAAACAGCCGGAAAAGGAGTAGAACACTTAGAACCACTTAGGGCACCATGATGGTAGCGAAAGAAAAAAAAATTGGGCTGGGCGTGGTGGCTCATGCCTGTGATTCCAGCACTCTGAGAGGCCAAGGAGGGCAGATGTTTTGCGTCTAGGAGTTTGAGACCAGCCTGGGCAACATAGTGAGACCTCATCTCTACTAAAATTAAAAAATAATTAGCTGGCAGTGGTGGCATACGACTGTAGTCCCAGTACTTTGGGAGGAAGAGGCGGGAAGATCGCTTGAGCCCAGGAAGTGAACTACCGCACTCCAACCTAATGACAGAGTGAGACCCTGTCTCAAAAAGAAAGAAAGAAAAAGTTGATTTAGAGACCCCCCCACCGCCGCCGCCCAGTCCCAAAATACCGACTCTGCCTGTTCACCCTGAAGAAAAGTCGGCCAGTGGACAATCACCCTTCATGAGCACCCAGTCAGTGTTTTGCTGATATTCATAGAAGAGACCCATCCAGAAAACAAACCCACATGTACAGCAGTAGGAGAAAGCCACACCAGCCATGATACTGTGATGGTTAATTTTCAGTGTCAACTTGACTGGAGTAAGGGATACCTAGGTAACTAGCAGAGCATTATGTCTGGATATGTCTGCAAGGGTTTTCTGGAAGAGACTGGTGTATATTTTGGTGGACTGAGTGGAGATCTATCCTCAATGTGGGCAGGCACCATTGGATTGGCTGAGGGCCTGGAACGAACAAAAAGTTGAGGAAGGCTGAATTCTTGCTCTCTTCTGGAGCTAGGACGCCCTTCTTCTCCTGCCCTTGGACCTCAGAACTCCAGGTTCTCTGGCTTTGAGATTCCAGGGCTCTCACCGGTGGTCCCTGGGGCTCTCAGAGGCTAATTAAGTCCAGCTAGATTTCCATGTAACCCTGCAATGTATCATAAACAGAGGCCCTCGGACTGGTAGTTACACTGTTGTTTCTTCCTGGCTCTGAGGCTTTTGGATTTGGAATGAGCCACTCTACCAGCTTCCCTGGTTCTCCAGCTTGCAGACAGCCTAATGTAGGACTTCTCAGCCTCCATAATCGTGTGAGCCAATTACCGCAGAAAATCCCCTCTCATATATGTATCTCTCTATATATCCTACTGATTCTGTCTCTCTGGAGAACCCTAATATACCAGCTATATAGAAAAATCCACTCAGGACCATTGTACGTTTTAAATAATCAAATCTCTTTATACAGGTCAAGAAGATCATAGCACAAGAGACGAAGATCAACATATATTGTCAGAACAGCTGACTCTGGAAGAAGCACAGAGAATTCAGGGAAGAGAACTGTGATTTTTATCTGCAGAGAAATTTGAGAAAGAATCGCATCCATAAAGCAAGAATAGGATGCTAGGAGAAAAGGAACCATCACAGAACAAGAAAGTTTTTAGACACAATGTCTCTGTCAGAGGCAGCTGCGGTGATGGAAGTTAATAGAAGTCGAGAAACAGGTTTTGATTCCATCTGTGTTACCGTGCTCAAGTCCCTTCATCTCTCAGAGCCTTGCTTTTTAAAAATTTTAAACTCTGTTAAGCTCCTAATTCCAAGGTAGACTTCATGAGGGCCTCTCTTCCTGGCTGCCCTGTCCTTAGCCCTCTCTCCTTAGCACAGTCTTCATCTTGTCTACCCTGGCATGCAGAGAAACTTGGTCTATCTGCAACTGTCCCTCACATGGACACAGTGTTAGATCCACTGCAAAAGCTCTTCTCATCCAGGATCTCATGTGAGCACCACAGAAGCCCTGTGAGTTAGTCAAGGATTATCTGTCCCATTTAATAAATGCAGAAACCTGGCTGGGAGCAGTGGCTCACATCTGTAATCCCAACACTTTGGGAGACTGAGGCAGGCAGATCACTTGAAGTCAGGAGTATGAGACCAGCCTGGACAACATGGTGAAACCCCGTCTCGACAAAAAATCCCAAGCACGGTGGCGGGTGCCTGTAGTCCCAGCTACTGAGGTTGCAGTGAGCTGAGATTGTGCCACTGCACTCCAACCTGGGCGACAGGGCAAGAGCCTGTCTCAAAAAATAGATTAGATAGATAGATAGATAGATAGATAGATAGATAGATAGATAGATAGTCAGATAGATAGACCGACCGACAAATAGATAGACAGATGGGTGCCGAAACTAACGCTCAAAGACGTTATGTGATGCCCTCTAAGTCAAACTGTTAGTATTAGAGCTGGGATTGGCCCCAAGTTTCTGGTTCTCGCTCCAGTGCCTTCTCTTTCCCACCTCCTGAACTCAGTGACATTGACAGCCATCAAAGCTGTTCTCATTTAAGAGCTTCTTGCTTAGGTTGAGGCCTGGGTAATACTCACCGTAATCACAGGCTCCTGTTTGACTTTATATCCTTCTGGAAAGGGAGGCTGCTCAGCTTCATACTCTAAAGGGAAGGGAAAAAAATCCTCAATTCCATACTTCACTAGAGTTTCTGGTGTAATTTCCTTCTCTCTGAATAAAACATTCTTAAATTTTATTTTGGTTGGTGGTGTACAGAAATGAAAAAACAACTGGCCATGACAGGTTAACATTTAATGTAATTTAAAGTTAACATTTAATGGTATTTAAAATCAGCAAGAGGCCGGGTGTGGTGGCTCACACCTGTAATCCCAGCACTTTGGGAGGCCGAGGCAGGAGGATCACCTGAGGTCAGGAGTTCGAGACCAGCCTGGCCAACCAGATGAAACCCCGTCTCTACTAAAAATACAAAAATTAGCTGGGCATGGTGGCTGGTGCCTGTAATCCCGGCTACTTGGGAGGCTGATGCAGGATAATCAGTTGAACCCGGGAGGCAGAGGTTGCAGTGAGCCAAGATCCTGCCACTGCACTCCAGCCAGCCTGAAAGACAAGAGTGAGACTATCTAAAAAAAAATTATTAATAAAATAGGCCAGGCACGGTGGCTCACGCCTGTAATCCCAGCACTGACTTAATCTCCCTAATTTAAAGTCAGCTGGTTAAAAGCTTTAAACATATCTGGAAAATCTTCTGACAGCCACACCTAGACTAACGTTTGATTGAATAACTGAGGTGTGTTCACGAGGTGGCAAGAATATTGGGGGCTATCTTAGAATTCTGCCTACCATACCAGCCCAAGCTCTACCATTTTTCTTCCTCTCCGGCAAGCATGTAAATTCACCCTTCTTCCTCAGCTGCCTTGGGAACCATTGATATAGTGTGAAATTGTTTATTTGGGCTTAAAATGTATACATTTATACTTCTGATTACAAAAGCAAGACATACTTATTGAAAGAAAATTTCAAATAACATAGGGATGTCTTATGTAGAGTGTAAAAGTCACACCTAGTCCTATTGCGACCCTAAAACCATTGTTAGATATGGCATAGATCCAACCAAATTTTTGGGGGGGGGGAGGGGGGGGCAACAAAGTCTCGATCTGTTGCCCAGGCTGGAGTGCAGTGGCGTGATATCGGCTTACTGCAACCTCTGCCTTCCAGGTTCAAGAAATTCTCCTGCCTCAGCCTCCCGAGTAGCTGGGACTACAGGCACATGCTGCCATACCAGACAAATTTTTTGTATTTTAGTAGAGATGGGGTTTCACCCTGTTGCCCAGGCTGGTCTTGAATTCCTGAATTCAGGCAATCCGCCCGCCTTGGCCTCCCAGTGGTAGCATTCCAATGTATTTACTAATATATGTATATAATACACGATACATTTGTTTACTTTCAATTTCCCAGGCTAGGTCAAAGTGCCCATGCATAGAACCACATAACACTTTGTCCTTTTTCTTCATAACTCAGTTTTTGCCTTATTTGAAATTTATAAAAATTAGTGACTATCTTTTCTTTTTTTTTTTTTTTTGAGACCGAGTCTTGCTCTGTCGCCCAGGCTGGAGTGCAGTGGTATGATCTCGGCTTACTACGACCTCCGCCTCCCAGCTTCAAGCAATTTTCTTGCCTCAGCCTCCCAAGTAGCTGGGATTACAGGCACCCACCATCATGCCCGGCTAATTTTCGTATTTTTATAGAGACAGGGTTTCATCATGTTGGCCAGGCTCGTCTCGAACTCCTGATCTCAAGTGATCTGCCCACCTTGGCCTCCCAAAGTGCTGGAATTACAGGATTCAGCCACCATGCCTGGCATTAATGACTATCTTTTCTAATAGGCTATATGTTTTGTGAGGGAAGGGCCCGGATCTGTTGTCTCACCATTATTTCCCCACAGAATACTGGCTGAATGAATGAATGAATGGATGAACAGAACCAACCATATGGTAAGCTACTTTTGATGCCTTATTCATTCATTTATATCTATTGTAAGCCCATTACCAGCTATGAACCATTCTGTGTGTTAAATATGAGACTCCTTTCAACGTTGCTACATACATGACGTGCCACATTTATTTAACCAGTGTACTCTTAATGGGCATTTGGGTTGTTCCCATTATTTTATTATTATAAACAATGTTTCAATGAACATCTTTATACAAATATCATTAATCCACAGAGAGGTATTTTGGTAGGATCCTTAGATGTGGAATTTTTTCTGTCAAAGGAAAAAATAATTTAAAAATTGGGCCAAATTGCCAAACTTTTCTCCAGAAAGTTTAGTCACTTGTACTCCCAATAGTGACACTGCCTGTTTCTCTAGAGTATAATCAATCTTATACATTAAAAGTTTTTCAACACATGTAAAAGAAAAAAATGGTATTTTCTTTTATTTGCATTTCTTTATTACTTGCTATCATATTTTTTCCAGTGAAATCTCTCAGGAGTTCTGGAGTGGGCACGGTGGCTCACGCCTGTAATCCCAGCACTTTGGGAGGCCAAGGCGGGCGGATCACGAGGTCAGGAGATCGAGACCATTGTGGCTAACACGATGAAACCCCATCTCTACTAAAAATACAAAACTTAGCTGGGCTTGGTGGCGGGCGCCTGTAGTCCCAGCTACTCGGGAGGCTGAGGCAGGAGAATGGAGTGAACCCAGGAGGTGGAGCTTGCGGTGAGCAGAGATCGTGCCACTGCACTCCAGCCTGGACAACACAGCGAGACTCCGTCTCAAAAAAAAAAAGAAATCTCTCAGGAGTTCACTTAAATTTGATGGAAAAAACACAAATTTCTTCATCATACGATCACAAAAGACATACAGTTGAAATGATTATGTAGAAGTATGAAGTTTAGGAAAATACTTTAGCTTCAAGACAATCTGACGTGTTACTTAAAACCTTTGTAATGTTTAAGAGAATCTAACATATTTGAGAATGTCAGTTTTCCCTATGGTTTCAATCTGAAGTATGATTACAGACTGATGCTTTTACATTGAAAGGCATAAAAGAATTTAAGTTTGTAGAGTACTGGACTCTTTAAAACAACTTGATTTACCATAGTTTAATTAATTCCATTTCCAAGAGTTGTTTCAGTGCTTAGAAAAGTGTGCTTATCTGCTCTCTTCTGCATCAGAAATACTTAAGAAACTCAGGGGCCCAGGCATGGATTACAGGCTCACACCTGTAATCCTAACATTTTGGGAAGCCAAGGTGGGCAGACTGTTGGAGCCTAGGAGTTCAAGACCAGCCTGGGCAACACAGCAAAACCCTGTCTCTACAACAAATATAAAAATTAGCTGGGTGTGGTGGCGCACGCCTGTAATCCCAGCTACTTGGGAGCTTAGGTGGGAGGATCACCTGAGCCTGGGAGGTTGAGGCTGTAGTAAGTACGATCACGCCACTGCACTCCAGCCTGGGCATCAGCCTGTCTCAAAAAAATAAAAATTAAAAAAAATTTTTTTTAAATCAGGTATATTAAATGTATAAATGTTTACAATCTTTCAATTACCAAAGGTTATAAATGGCATTAATTGATTAGGAGAATTTAATGTTACATGCATATTAAATAAACATTATGAACAAGTGAAAGTTGCTGTTCGTTTTATGCAACAAAGGCAACATTTTAGGAGAGGCAGAGCAGGAGCCCGGAAACTTGTTGGCAGAGTGGAGCCCCGTGCCACAAGTGAACCCTCTCCCCTCAACTTCTGGGATGTGAGAATAATTAAATGTTTTTGTTTAGGCCATTATGAGTTGGGCTTTCTGCTGTTTGCAGCTGAACATGTTCCTGACAGAAACAATTAAAATATAGCATTGACTGGTGGCCAGGCACGGTGGATCACGCCTGTAATACCAGCACTTTGGGAGGCCGAGGCGGGCAGATCACAAGGTCAGGAGATCGAGACCATCCTGGCTAACACGGTGAAACCCTGTCTCTACTAAAAATACAAAAACAAAATTAGCCGGGCGTAGCGGCAGGCACTTGTAGTCCCAGCTACTCAGGAGGCTGAGGCAGGAGAATGGCGTGAACCCGGGAGGTGGAGCTTGCAGTGAGCCGAGATCGCACCACTGCACTCCAGCCTGGGTGACAGAGCCAGACTCCGACTCAAAAACAAAAAACAAAAAAAAACCCAACAACAAAAATGTAGCATTGACCCACAGTAGCTTATTGGAAGGGGATGGAACAGGAAGGTGATGCTGGGAGTGAATCAGACCAACATTTGACAGGCATATACTATAGTGGGAGGTTGTACCAGGTTGCTAGGGAGCCAGATGAACGGGGCAGAGGAGCTTATGTTCCAGAGAGGGGATGAATGATAAACCAGGGGTTATGATAAGTGAAAGTATTGCTGTAGAGGGCTTCAACCACAGCCTAGAGGAGGGGAAAGAAGGAGCTTTGAAATTGGCCTGAGGAATTACAGAAGGCTTTCCAGAAGAGAGGCCACGTGGACTGTGTCTAGAGAGATAAATGAGAAGGCAGGGATGTTCCAGGAAGAGACAAAGCTTGTGGAAAGGCATGGAGGAGAGGAATAGTATGGTGTATTGGAGGAACAGTTTTGTGTGACTCCAAGTACACAACACAACAGTGGTACCGAAGTGCTTGTTTAAAATACAGAACTCAAAGACTCACCCCCAAGGAGTCTGGCCCATCAGGCCAGGAAGGGGAGCCAAGGAAGCTGCATTTTTTTTTTTTTTTGAAACAGAGTCTCACTCTGTCGCCCAGGCTGGAGTACAATGGCATGATCTCAGCTCAGTGCAACCTCCTCCTTCTGGGTTCAAGCGATTCTCCTGCCTCAGCCTCCTGAGTAGCTGGGACTACAGGTGCACACTGCCACGCCTGGCTAATTTCTTTTATTTTTTATTTTAGTAGAGATGGGGTTTCACCATGTTGGCCAGGCTGGTCTCGAACTCATGAGCTCAGGCAATCCAGCCCCTTCGGTCTCCTAAAGTGCTAGGATTACAGGCTTGAGCCACCACGCCCGGCCAGGAAGCTGCATTTTAACATGTATCCAGATTTTGATGTAGGTGCTCCCAGTCTATGCTTTAAAACCATGCTGGTGTCTTCTTCAAGGGTTTGAACTTGAGAGTCAAAACAGACTTGAGTTTGCAGCCGACCCTGCCACTTACTTTGGGCAAGTTTCCTAACCTTTCTAAGCCTCAATTTCCTCATCTGTTGCTGAGGCTTAAATGAGAAGTAATGCACCTAGCACAATGCCTGGCACATAAATAGCAGCTCAATAAATGGTTGCCATTAGGACGATTTGGGTGAATGGTATGTCATGAACTAAGAAAACAGAGATGGGACGTTAAGAAGCTTAAGGGTTAAGCTAAGGAGTTTATCACGTAAGCTATGAAAATCATTGTAGGTCACAGCATGATGCGATTAGATTTGAATTTTACAGAGGTTCCTACGACAGCCAGTGGGATGTGGTCTGGAAGGAGGCCTGCCTCGATTAAGAAGCCACAGCAGCAATCTAAGCAGGGGGTGGCAAGCGCCTGATCTAAGGCAGCAGACATGAAGACTGGCGGGGGTGGGGAATGGAGGCAGGGTGGGGATGGTGGGAGATATTAAACAGGTAGAATCTATAAGGATTGGCAAATGAGAGTGTGGGGCCGTGGAAAGTGAAAGGGAAGCAGGCCGGATGCGGTGGCTCACACCTGTAATCCCAGCACTTTGGGAGGCTGGGGCGGGTGGATCACCTGAGGTCAGGAGTTCAAGACCAGCCTGGCCAACACAGTGAAACCCCATCTAAAAATACAAAAATTAGCCGGGTGTGGTGGTGAGCGCCTGTAATCCCAGCTACTCAGAAGGCTGAGGTGGGGGAACTGCCTGAACCCGGGAGGCGGAAGTTGCAGTGAGCAGAAATCGCACCTCTGTACTCCAGCCTGGGCAACAGAGCGAGACTCTGTCTCAAGGAAGAAAAAAAAAAAAAGTCTGGACTGGGTAGCTAAGTGAACGATGGTAACACTCGTGGAGATGGAGGTAAGTTGTTGGCGTCTAAAACAGTGCCTGCAGTCATGCCTGGCCCAGCATTGAAAACAGTTCCCAGCCCTGGTAGATACAAGTTGGCTCAATGCTTAAGAACAATTTCTTCGGAGAAATAAGGAAGAAGCTGGTCTGCCCTTGGTTGATAAGGGAATAGGAATGAAAGACTGATAGGAACTGGAAGAGGATATAGGGTCAAGGTGGAGGTTTCTTCCTGAGATGACAGGACAGGGGTGTTTGGAGGAAAAAGCTAGTAAAGAAGTTAAAGGCGTAGTAGAGGAGGTGAGTGATAAAGCAGGATCCTGGAATGGCAAGGGGAAGGTAAGCAGAGATGGAGAGCTGAGTGGCGAGTAGGGGGGTGAGAGCTTCTTCCACGTGTACAGATGGATGTTAGCGGAATCCCTCCCTACTCCTGACTGCCTGACTCAGTTAATGCCTCCTATGCTAAGAGGTATCACAGAACATTTCAGGAGGTGTTAGAAATTTGGACTAGTAGAACCAGGCAATGGGAGAAGGCACTGAGAGATGCTGATTGCTGAGCAGTGCTGAGAGACAGTTGGGGTCATCTTTCTTCAGCTGGCTCAGTGGTTGTGCTGGAGGAACAAGTATTGATTCACAACTGATCCATGTCGTTATCTGGCAGGTGAAATGAAAGACCAGATTTTACAACAGCATTGGGGGCTAAAGCCAGAGAGTGCTTGATTAAGTGATGAACCAATGACAATAGTGAGGATGCTGATAAGAGTAATCATAGCATATCAAAATAGGAAACTGTAAGGCCGGGCGCAGTGGCTCACGCCTGTAATCCCAGCACTTTGGGAGGATGAGGCGGGCAGACTGCTTGAGGTCAGGTGTTTGAGACCAGCCCGGCCAACACGGCAAAACCCCATCTCTACAAAAAATTAGCCAGGCATGGTGGTGGGCACCTGTAATCCCAGCTATTCGGGAGGCTGAGGCAGGAGAATTGCTTGAATCTGGGAGGCAGAGGTTGCAGTGAGCCGAGATTGCGCCACTGCACTGCAGCCTGGGTGACAGAGCCAGACCTCATCTCAAAAAAAAAAAAAAAAAAAAAAGGAAACTGTTAAGCCCCACATCCTTTGATTGTCTTGATTAAAACCATGAACACAGCAAGTCACAAACTACTATAAGATTTGATTAGAAGTGTTGGCCGGGAAGACGTTTATTGATACTAACACAAGCGCTTTTTAGACTACAAAACTCAGTTGTCACTGGAAAGATGAGAGAGAAAACTGAAGAATATGTACAAATAAGTTACAGTGGTGAGCATGCACATACATACAAAAGAGCGCTAGTCAGGTTGGTTAAGGTCTGTGTAAGTTAGATATTTACCTACTTTGTATTTTGTCTTCATGAAATTGAGTTTCTGGCAGGTCTGTTTGCTATGATAATTTGTCTTTTGAATGGAGACTATCTTAATAGAATGTAGTACTTAACCTCAAAGATAGGATTACTACAAAGCCTGTTTTTTCATGTTTGTTGTGAGAAACTGAATTTACTACGTTATAGAAAACTGCATTTGTTAGATGTTTAAGCATTGGGTTTATCCATCTAGGTTATAATCATCATCACTGTGCCCATGTGTATAGTTTGCCAATGTTGACCTCATTGATTTTTTTTTTTTTTCTAGACGGATTCTCACTTTGTCACCCAGGCTGGAGTGCAGTGGCACGATCTCAGGTCATTGCAACTTCCGCCTCTCAGGTTCAAGAGATTCTCCTGCCTCAGTCTCCTGAGTAGCTGAGATTACCCACCACCACGCCCGACTTAGTTTTTATATTTTTAGTAGAGACAGGGTTTCAACATGTTGGCCAGGCTGGTCTCCAATCCCTGACCTCAGATGATCCACCTGCCTCAGCCTCCCAAAGTGTTGGGATTACAGGGGTGAGCCACCATGCCTGACCTCATTCTGTAACTCTATCATTTTATAAGTGGCATCAATTCACTTGCTCTTCAGAGAGCACCAAAACCCTTTGTCTTTGCTTTCTCTCTAGAGGCCTATTTGACCAAAATAAATTCGGTGTGTAAATCACAACACAAGGCACGTTTCTTTGTCAACAATAATGAACATTTATTGACTACTTTTTAAATGCCAGGCACTGTGCTAAGCACCTTTTCATGTATTAGCTTACTTGGTCCCCACAACAGCCCTGTGAGGTAGGTACAACAATTATCTGTCTCTTACAGATGAGGCTGAGTAACTTTTCCAACAATCCTCTAGTAAACTGTATTATAAGAAACTGTTTGGCTTGGAGAAGTGAAAGCTCTGGGGGAAAGGCAGCCATAACTACCGTCAAATATCTGAGTAGATTCTTTGGGACAGAGTAAGCAGCTCCTTGGGTCATAGCACCCAGAGGTAAGGACCTAGGGGTGAAGGTGACAGAACATCCAAAATGAAAGGGATTTTTCTAGCATGATGTAAGGTTGGAGAAGGAATTTAAGTACTGGATGGGGTTGAAATAGACAACTTTTCAGGGCATCTATCAACTGAGTCTACTATTCTCTTCCTTCTCTGTATTCTCCACTTCTTTCAAGTCATGTATACTGGTACATTCATTCTTTTTTTCCATTCGATAAACATTTACTGACCTGCACTATCCAATACAGTAGCTACTATCCAAATGTGGCTATTTAAATTTATTAAAATTAAGTCCGGGCTGGGCCCGGTGGCTCACGCCTGTAATCCTAGCACTTTGGAAGGCCAAGGCAGGTAGATCGCCTGAGGTCAGGAGTTCGAGACCAGCCTGGCCAAAATGGTGAAACCCCTTCTCTACAAAAATAAAAAAATTAGCCGGGCATGATGGCGGGTGCCTGTAATCCCAGCTACTCAGGAAGCTGAGGCGGGATAATTGCTTGAAACTGGGAGGCGGAGGTTGCAGTGTGCCCAGACAGCGCCACTGCACTCCAGCCTGGGCGACAGAGCGAACACTCCGTCTCAAAAAAAAAAAAAAAAGTCCAACAAGAAATTCAGTTCCTCAACTGCATTAACCACATTTCGAATGCTAAATAACCACTTTTTTTTTTTTTTTGAGACGGAGTCTCGCTCTGTCGTCCAGACTGGAGTGCAGTGGCGTGATCTCAGCTCACTGCAACCTCCACCTCCCTGGTTCGAGGAATTCCCCTGCCCTGCCTCAGCCTCCCAGGCAGCTGGGATTACAGGCGCACACCACTACGCCCGGATAATTTTTTTTTTTTCTTTAGTAGAGACGGGGTTTCACCGCGCTGTTTCAGGCAGCTTAGGGAGTGATGGTGACCACACAAATGAAAAATCTGAGTCATTGACCTTGAGGAGCTTATGGTTTCGTGGAGGAAAAAAAAAACCACCACCACCCAACATTATTCATTAAGAACTAGCGCTTACGCAGCTTTTTCTGTAAATCGAGCAGTTTGTTTTTGTTTTTATTTTTTCCCAATAAGCCTTTTGCACTCCTAAAATTAGGCAGTTTGCTAAGCACTTTTTATGACTATCTGGTTCCGTGTTCCTAACACCATCGAAATAGGTACCATTATTATGCCTACTTCGCAGACGGGTAATAAGTTAAATAATTTGTCCAACTTAAGTAACGAATACTGAGTAGGGCCACAAAGGAAGATGTGCTCAACTCCGTTTGAGGAGGTTAAGGAAGGTTTGAAGCAAGAAGGGACTAAAACCCGTTTGTCCACACCATGGTTACTGAAGATGTGGGCCACCGACTACCTATGTTAGGATTACCCGACGTGCTCTTTTAAAAAGTGCAGATTCCCCGCATCCCAATTTGAAGCTCTGT
Organism: Hylobates moloch; assembly: GCF_009828535.3. Lineage (NCBI taxonomy): Eukaryota > Metazoa > Chordata > Mammalia > Primates > Hylobatidae > Hylobates > Hylobates moloch. The sequence goes on along the minus strand of NW_026652281.1, from coordinate 71,975,917 downwards.
GGGCGGGGCCTGGGAACCTCCGTTTATAACAAGATCCCCGCGCCCGCCCCCGCCCCCGCCCCCGCCCCAGCAATAATTTTCTGTTCACTAAACGAGGTTTAAGAACCAATGGTCCACACCGCATGGTTCTCTTTATTCAGCTTTCCCTCGCCGTTCCCTTGCCTTTGACCTCATTACGGATCGCGATTGTAGTCCGCGCTGCGTAACCTCGGGCCAGCCTCTCCAAGCCTCAGTTTCCCCGTGCGTAAAATGCGGAGCCCGGGCGCGCGAAGCGGCTGCCCGGCGGCCCCGCGCGTCAGCCGCCAGGCGCACAGTGGGCGCTCCCCAAACGAAGCCCCCGCCCGGCCGCCCCGGTCCCGCCCCTCTCGGCCAGCCCAGGCTTCCTACCCTCGCATATCTGCTCCCACAGACTCTTGCTCGACGGCTCGGCGACCTGCCACGGCGAGACAGGCAGCTCCCGGGACTCGAGAGACACGGTGGACGCCGGCGTCCGGGTAAACGACGAGTTCGTAGAGCAGCTGGGCTTGCGGGGCATTATGTGGCTGGGGACTTGCCGCGGTGCCGACATGGCCGCGGTTTCCACGGTAACCGCGTTCGCCGGAAGGCTGCAACCCGGAAGAAGCCGGAAACCGAGAGGGTGGGCCGGAGACTCGAAGTGGACTTCCGGGTCACGGCGGAGCGGGCTCTCACGTGGAGGCGGGGAAATTTCGCCCACCGGTGAGTGCCAGGGAGCGTTGCAGGCGGGCCGGCGCGGGGTCTGGAGATTGCACCAGAGGAAATGCGCGGCGGAGAAGATGGGGAAATGCGGGCCACCCGCATCCCTAAATCCGACCCCTCCAGTTGGTGTGCGCCCGCTCCGGCCTGAGGCCGCCGCCTCCAGAAAGTTTTCCCGCCTCAGAGCCGGGCCTGGGACCCCACGTAATCTTTCCCAGTCTGATGATACGGAGGCTTGGGCGCATGGGAGCCTTGGAGGTACGGATCTCACTTCCTGGCTCCCGCGCGTCCTGCTGGTGATCCTGCGGGGGAGTGGGGTGTTGCTGCAGAGGCTTTGGAGTCCTGTGGGCGGAATTCCAGTCTCCGTTTTCCACTTCCTGGCTTTGGAACCTAGGGCAAGTGAATTATTGAAGTCTCTGGAGCTTGTGAGGTCGGGTATTCACAAAGATCCTCACAAGGCTTTTGGAGAAAGCGTTTGTGTTTGCAGGAGATGCACTGTAATGTTCTTTTCCTTTCCCCTTGAAAGAGTGAATGCATTTGGTGGCAGGGCTAAAGAGGAGGATGCTATACTTTTCTAAATGGCAGAGATGGGGAGAGAAGGGGATTAAGAGTTGACCTGCAACCTCCGGTGGATTCTTTGTTCTTACCAGATCTCTTGGCCACTCCCCTATTCTGAAGTCGTCTTGGCTCTCTTAACTACACTATTTCAAGGTTTGCACCTCCTTCTTCTTTGCAAGCTCCTTTATCTCTGCCCACTTATTTAAATGCCAATACAATAGTCCCCCTCCCCCATTATCCGCGGGCAGTAAGTTCCTAAACCCCCAGTGGATGCCTGAAACCACAGACAGTACTGAACCCTAAATATGACTGTTTTGTCTTGTGTATACTACCTATGACAAAGTTTATAAATTAGGCACAGTAGGGCCGGGTGCAGTGGCTCATGCCTGTAATTCCAGCACTTTGGGAGGCTGAGGCGGGCGGATCACCTGAGGCCAGGAGTTGGAGACCAGCCTGGCCAACATAGTAAAACCCCGTCCCTACTAACAATACAAAAATTAGCCGGGCGTGGTGGTATATGCCTGTAATCCCGGCTACTCGGGAGGCTGAGACGTGAAAATTGCTTGAACCAGGGAGGTGGAGGTTGCAGTGAGCCAAGATCATGCCACTGCACTCCAGCCTGGGCAACAGAGCGAGACCTTGTCTCACAAAAAATTAGGTGCAGTAAAAGATTACCAACAATCTAGCTAGTAATAAAATAAAACAATTACAACAGTATGCTGTAATAAAAGTTGCATGCATGTGGTCTCCCTCTCAAGATAACTTCCTGTACTGTGCTCACCTATTTTGGGACCAGGGTTGACCAGGGGTAACTGAAACCTGGGAAGAGGAAACCTGGGATCGGGGCGGGGGGGCTACTGTATTTCTTGAGGTCTTGTCTCAGGCTTGTTCTGTTCAAGGCTTAATCACCACCCATACATTCCTAACTTTATGTCGCCCGTGTCAGCACAGCCACCCAAACACCTCATCCATATATTCACCTGTTCAGTGAACATCTCCAAGTCATCTGTCCAATCAAGCCTGTTCCTTCAGCCACTTGCCTTCAGTACCTTTGTCTCAGGGATTAATACCACCATCCTGCAGTTCTTCAGAAATTTTCCTGACAACTGGTAGGACAGTTTCCACAACCTCCACCACCCTGACCTTACTACTGTCCTTGCTTTTATCACCTGTGTCATTGTATTACCCTTATTCCCTCCCACACCTACTTGCTTCTTGATGGGTGTTTTATCTTGTTCATCTCTGTATCCCTAGCATGTGTTCATTCATCCAGTGAGTATTTATTGAGCACCTGCTATGTGCCAGGCACTGAGCAGGACACTGGAAATAAACCAGGAAACAGGGCAGACAGGAATGAATGAGTATAGTTATTCCCTTGACTCTCCAGGTGCCCCTGGAGTGGGTTATGAATGAACTTGACCTGTAGCTCAGGCCTGGCTCTTTGAAGCTGCTAAGAGTGAGCCAGCTCCAGTGTGGACCCTCTAAGTTCCGAAGCTGAGGAGGGCTGCAGGATGGAGAAGTTTTTCCTTTCCCTCCCATGATCCTAACTTGCTGTGAAATATTTTGGGATATTTTGCTTCTAGATTCTGGGAATGTCTAGTGCAGGGAGCAGCAGGAACTTGGCTGGGGACTGGAGCGAGAGAAGTGGTCCAGCTGGACACTGATGGGTATTGAGGACCCCAGCCCATTCTCACAGGTGCTTCCATGATACCTGTCCAAGACAAGCTGGGTGCCCTCAGTACTGTGTGTCACTGTGACTCATTCAGTGTTGGCAATCAACTTCAAATTTTAAAAACAGTGAAACTAGGCCAGGCAAGGTGGCTCATGCCTATAATCCCAGCACTTTGGGAAGCTGAGGCGGGCGGATCACTTGAGGTCAGGAGTTTGAGACCAGCCTGGCCAACATGGTGAAACCCCATCCCTCCTAACAAAGAAAAAAAAATTAGCTGGGCATGATCACGGGTGCCTGTTATCCCAGCTACTCAGGGGAGGCTGAGGCAGGAGAATCACTTGAACCCAGGAGAAGGAGGTTGCAGTGAGCCGAGATCACGCCACTGCACTCCAGCCTGGGTGACAGAGCAAGACTCTGTCTCAAAAAAAAAAAAAAAAAAAAAAAGAGGAAAAGAAAAAGGGAATTAACAGTGTACCAAGCCCTTTCCATGGGTCATCTCATTTACCCCCTCCAACACCCTTTTGAGGAGGGAAGTGTTATATTCCCCCATTTTCCAGATGGAGAAATTGAGGCTCAGGGAGGTTAGCTGATTTACTTAAGGTGAGAGAGCCATTTAGGTTTGAACCTAGGGCTGTGTGGATTTAAAATTTATGCTGTTTCTGTGTATTTCTTTTTTTGCTCTAAAGGAATCATGTCCATTTTCCCTATCCCGCAACGCTTAGACCACGCACTCAAAGAAACATGGCTCTTGGCAATGCTTAATAAAATTGAACACAGGATGGCTTGGTATAGGGGTAACTTGTACCATTTGTTTTTTCAGGAATGATCACCAAGACACACAAAGTAGACCCTGGGCTCCCAGAGAAGAAAAAGAAAAAGAAAGTGGTCAAAGAACCAGAGACTCGATACTCAGTTTTAAACAATGATGATTACTTTGCTGATGTTTCTCCTATAAGAGCCACATCCCCCTCTAAGAGCGTGGCCCATGGGCAAGCACCTGAGATGCCTCTAGTGAAGAAAAAGAAGAAGAAAAAGAAGGGTGTCAGCACCCTTTGCAAGGAGCATGTAGAACCTGAGACCATGGTGCCTGCCAGACGGACAGAGAAGTCACCCAGCCCCAGGAAGCAGGTGCTTGGCCACTTGGAGTTCCTCAGTGGGGAGAAGAAAAGGAAGAAGTCACCTCTGGCCATGTCCCATGCCTCTGGGGTGAAAACCTCCCCAGACCCTAGACAGGGTGAGGAGGAAACCAGAGTTGGCAAGAAGCTCAAAAAACACAAGAAGGAAAAAAAGGGGGCCCAGGACCCCACAGCCTTCTTGGTCCAGGACCCTTGGGTCTGTGAGGCCAGGGAGGCCAGGGATGTTGGGGACACTTGCTCATTGGGGAAGAAGGATGAGAAACAGGCAGCCTTGGGGCAGAAACGGAAGCGGAAGAGCCCCAGAGAACACAATGGGAAGGTGAAGAAGAAAAAAATCCACCAGGAGGGAGACGTCCTCCCAGGCCACTCCAAGCCCTCCAGGTCCATGGAGAGCAGCCCTAGGAAAGGAAGTAAAAAGAAGCCAGTCAAAGTTGAGGCTCCGGAATACATCCCCATAAGTGATGACCCTAAGGCCTCTGCAAAGAAAAAGATGAAGTCCAAAAAGAAGGTAGAGCAGCCAGTCATCGAGGAGCCAGCTCTGAAAAGGAAGAAAAAGAAGAAAAGGAAAGAGAGTGGGGTAGCAGGAGACCCTTGGAAGGAGGTAGTTTTTCCTTCAGAAATGGACTCTGCCATGGGAGAATTAAGGGTGGGGCTTGGGAGGGGTGTGTAGGCGTGTGTGCAAGTTTGCACATGCATGAGCACTCATGCTTTTAGCTAAAACCCTGGTTAAATTAATTTCAGCCAGAATAGGGAGTTTATTGATATATGCAATTGGAAAGATTATGGTTAAACTAGCTTCAGGTATGGCTGGATCCAGGGGCTCATGCAATATCATCGATAATTGCAGGTATCCTTTGCTGCTGAAACCACCCAAGTTTTCCCTGTCTGCCGTTGGGGTCTGAATTAACTGGGATCGAGTTTTCAGATGAATCCCTTGCTTTCTGAACTCTTGCCACTTGCTATCCAAAACTCAGGAACCAAGTAACGTGAGATAACGTAGTGCCCATAGCTATCTGAGTATCATCAGAGCTCAGTGTACACAATTTATACATCAAATAGATTTGGGTAGCAGGAGGTGCCTGTATGAGATTTCCTCAGCTCTGGGCTTTGTATTTTTCTATCTTGGTTTATGGCCCATCCTCCTCCTCCACCTCCATCACATTGTGGCTTGATGGTCCCGGCAGCTCCAGGCTTTCGTCCCAGCAGTTCAGCCACCCCCAAAGGAAGAAGGGTAGCCCCTGTAAAACTATGACAGAAGTCTCAGGGCCACTGTCGCAGGCCTCAGTTGGGTCAATCTATCCAGAAGCTCTAATTTAAAACCAAAGGTGACTGGGTGCGGTGGCTCCTGCTTGTAATCCCAGCACTTTGGGAGACCAAGGCAGGCAGATCACTTGAGGCCAGGAGTTCGAGACCAGCCTGGCCAACATGGTGAAACCCCGTCTCTACTAAAAATACAGAAACTAGCTGGGTATGGTGGCAGGTGCCTGTATTCCCAGCTACTCGTGAGGCTGAGGCACGAGAATTGCTTGAACTCGGGAGGTGGAGGTTGCAGTGGGCCGAGATGCCACTGCACTCTAGCCTGGGTAACAGGGTGAGACTGTCTCAAAAAAAAACAAAAAAAAAACTTGAGGTGAAGGGCAGGGGGTGTCAGTCCCAACTAAACCACACTGTCTGAGATGCGGGGAGGCAGTTTCTAAGAGGAAAACTGGAGTTCTGTTACCAGGAGGGAAGGAGCAGATGATGGCTTGGTGAAAACCACAGAGACCCGCTGTCTTCAGCCTGCCAGGCTGCCTGGAGTGGGAGAGGGAGGCCTGAAGTGAGCCGGAGGGCTGGGGGCTCCCCAGACCCACAGCCTTTCCAGGGCCAGGCCCCCATTCTTGTCCTCAGGTGTGTGCGTGGACATGTGGGCCAAAACAAGATGGTGTGTGTCTTGTTTCAGGGTGTGTATCCTGCTCCAGGCATGTCCGGCCCTTCCGTGTGGCCGGTGGCTGACATTTCATGAGTGCTTACTGTATGCCCAGACTGCCATGTATCAACCCATTTCATCCTCTTACCTGTCTGGTGAGGTAGCTGCTGTGGGCACCCCCATTTAACAGATCAGGAAACTGAGGCTCCAGAGACTTAATACCTTGTCTGAAGTCACGCAGCTGGCAAGAGGTGGAACTGGGTTCAAACTCAGCTAGTCTGGCTTCTGAAGTTGGCATTTATCCCTTCTCAGAAACCATCTACGTAATTTCTTATAGAAGCTGGTATTAGTAGAGCCCCAGAAATGACCATCTTTCCATTAGCATAAACCCCAGATTCTCTTCCGAACTCTGCACCAATCTGCTGGGTGACCTTGGACCAGCCATTGCTCGGTTAGAGGGTGAAGGGAGGGGAGGGGTGGCCTCCATATCAAAGGCCTCCAGGTGTTAGCTTTAGTTGCTGGGATTTCCCCAGCTTTGCCCTAGTCCGTTAGCCTTGGTTTTACCAGCATCTTCCTTTATTCAGAAACTTGGGAGGAACCCTAGAGGCTTGGGCCCAGCCGCCATCAGACTCTAGAATCCCTTCTCCCAGGAGCTCAGTGAAAGGGGGTTCCCTCTGCTTAACATCTGTGGGGGGGGGACTCTACTTCCCACAGCAGCCCACCTAGTCCGGCAAATGCACACGTGTTGCAGGCCTGGATGAGTGATGGAAATGGAGAGGGCTTCCAGTGTCATCACACACGTGACGCTAGGTGCCAGGCACAGCACACTTATCGTGAGGACGCATGAAATGTCAGCATTTGTCGTCACTAAAGAACCTCGAGAAAGTGGCCGGCCTGAGGTCTTGCTGTTGAAGGGTGTCTTCAGGGCCAAGGCGGGTGGGAGAGCGTGGTGCATGTTAGTGTGGTCCTTGGCCTCTGTCCTCTAGTTTGGTGTCACCATAGGAGGTAAGTGACATGTGTAGTGGGAAAGGTCGGACACCAAGCCCTGGGTCAGGAGATGTGGGTTAGAATCACCAGTCCCTGAGCCATAGGGTAACCTTGTAGTCACTTTACCTGTCTGAATCTCAGTTTCTTCATCTGTCAAATAGGTTAGTACTACCGTTTTGTGGGAGAATTGTGGAAGAGAAGGGATGGGAAGGGCTTTGCTGACTATGAGATGTTTCTAGGTGGCAGGGCTGGGGGTGATGCTGTGGTCTGAGGTGTTTTCTGGACTTTGTCATGGTCTCACCCCGGCTGGATGCAGGGGCAGAGGCCATTCATTGTAAACTTGAACCTTACCCAGCTCTGCCTCTCCTGCAGGAAACAGACACGGACTTAGAGGTGGTATTGGAAAAAAAAGGCAACATGGATGAGGCGCACATAGACCAGGTACAGCCCAGACCCTCCTCAGGCCCCTCCCGCTGCCTCCTGCCACCACTGGAGTCTCACTTGCCGCCTGCCAGGCTGGCTACGTGATCCTGGTCTCAGGGGCACCAGGGACTCCAGAGGCCACTGGGCCAGCCGCCAACGCACACCTCCAGGGCTGGGAATGCATGCTTTCCCCATCATGCTCGGGGCCCTTCCGGCTGCCGTGGCCATGGCCGAGAGGCCTGACTAGCCGTTCCCTGTTACTTGCTGCAGGATGTGGGGGACATGTCCCTAAGACCCTGCAGCTGGACAGGTGACACATGCTGCCACCCCCTGGGCTAATTCAGGAGCATTTAGAGGAGAAGTTTTGTTGTGAATCAGCTTCCGCTTCTGTCGTTCCCAGATCCCGTGGCAAATGCATCCCTGTGGGAACTGGACTTTCTGGCCTTGGGGATTTTTTTTTTTTTTTTTTTTGAGGCGGAGTCTCGCTCTGTCCCCCAGGCTGGAGCGCAGTGGCTCCATCTTGGCTCACTGCAAGCTCTTAAGCCTCAGTTTCTAGGAAAATTCATTCTTAAGAGGCTAAAGAGGATAAATGAGCCTGCCCAGTGTAGGCCAAGGGGCTGTAGCCCTTGAGATGCTAAGAGAATACTTTTGATAGCAGCTTCCCATTGTCTATAGCAGATTCAGGCTGCGTTAGTTCCTCCCATGCTCCGTTCCCCCAGCCCCATCTCTGTCCTGGGTTTTAAGCTTGAAAGAAGATCTCTGTGTCTGACGGCCCTCTTCTGTCATCCTTCTTGCTCAGGTGAGGCGAAAGGCCTTGCAAGAAGAGATCGATCGCGAGTCAGGCAAAACGGAAGCTTCGGAAACCAGGAAGTGGACGGTAAGTTTGGGGCTAGGGCTCTGTGAGGAGGTGGCACTCTTGGCCTCCCGACGCCTCCCCTCACTTCCAGCACGAGGAGTGGAGCAGGAGAACCAAGTATGTCCAGGCCCCAGAGGCAGCCCTAGCCTGCAGCTGGCTCCCTCCACAGCAGAATTTGTCCTGAGCTAATTTCCTTCCTTCTGAAAAGGGCGCTTGCCTCCCTCCTAGAGAGCTGGCCCGGTGAGATAAGCTGTCTCAGCCCTGGACTGGTGGGGTGTCCTAAGGATTAATTGCTGAGGACACATTCCAGCGAGCTCTTGCCAGCGGTGGACAATGCCCTTGGAGGGCTGCTAGGAACGGGCAAGAGGCAGAGGGGAGGGAGTGGCCGTGGCCTCTCTCAGGCCTGGTTTTCAGATCCAGTCTGACTGGGAAATGTCCAAGCTGGGCCTGAGAAGATGTCTCAGGAGGGAGGAGAGTGTGAGGATCATGGGGCTGGAGAGTGTGAGGTTGTCAGGCTGGGGCCCTGGCAGGGCTCAGTGAGGGCTCTGTGCTGGGTGCTGGACCTGGAGCAGATGAAGCCCATGTGATCCCCATCATTGCGCTCACGGTCTAGAGGCCAGAGTGGGGTGAGCATGGCAGGGAAATGGTTAGCAAACAAGGAAAGGAAGATCAGTTGAGGTGGCAGTAGCGGTCAGGAGAAAGAAACAGAACAGTGAGCTGGAGAGGGGCTGCAGGCGGGGGCTATAGGTAGGGGCTGCAACAGATGGGCGAGGGCTGGGAGATGGCAGCACTTGTCCAGAGATGTTCAGGGTGCAGAGGCCCCAGCCCTCAGGACAGTGGGGGAAGAGCGTTTCAGTGAGGCCAGTGGCCGGTGCAGACCCCTAAGGTAGGAAAGGGCCTGGAGTGATCTGTAGGGAAGGCCAGTGAGGCCGCACTGCGGCTGGAATGAGGGACGAGAGGGCTGCAGGCCACAGGCCTCAGCCTCAGCGGCCACGGTAGAGAGCTGGCCTGGGATCTGGCTAAGTGGAATTGGCTGGAGGGCATTGATTCGGCAAGCGGGAAGACCTGGTAGAAGGCTCAGCCGGCAGGCCGCAGCCTGAGGATGGTGGCAGAGGATAGAGAGAGAAAACAGCTTTGTGATTTACTTTGGAGGTACAGCTGGCGGGACTTGTTCATAGATTGGATTTCCGGGAGAGGAAAAGAAGGGTCTGGGTGACCAGCGATGCTGGCCTTCAGGCTCTGTCAGAGCATTCAGAAAAGAACAGTTGATTCAGATCAAAAGATCTGATTTCACTACTGTCTCTGCTACTGTCTAGTGGTGGGACTCTGGCCAAGTAACCTTCCCCTGAGCCTGTAAAATGGGACTCGTACCCTGGCCTGGTGGGGTATGGAGTGGGGCTTTGTTATGGGTCCTGCCTTGGGGTGCCCTTTCTCTCCATGCCACCCTGCTGAGCTGAGCCGAGCTGATGGGACATCCAGCTTGAATAGGGAGGGCAAGAAAAAAGGCAGTGTGATTCGGAGCCGATGTCCCGGGGGCTGTCCCTGGAAGGACCTGACGGCAGGAGAGTGATCCTGGGGCATAGGGGCTGGGACATGTCATGCCACTGAGACATGTGGTGAAGTGGTCCTGTGGGTGGGCAGCAGCCGTTGGAAGTGCTGGTTGACGCAGGACCAGCTAGCAGTCTCCTGCTCTCCCCAAAACCCATGTGGGGTGGTCATAGATGGCCTCTCACTCTAGAAACTGCAGGGCAGGGGAGCTGTCGTTATTCCTGCATCTGGGCCACCATGAAGCTGGGAGAATGTGTCACCGGTTCACTCAGGGCAGCTGTAGTGACAACTGGTTCTTATTTTCCCAAAGCCAACCCAGAAATAAGTGCTGGGCTGGCCTCTGGCTTATGGGCGGGAAGTTCCCAGGCAGCGTGGAGGTCAGCAGTCTGGTTAGGGTAGGGGGAGAGGAGTGGCCAGTCACTGAGGGCTTGAGGTGTGCCATGCATCGTGCACTGGGGTTTTGGTGTCAAATCTGACATATGTCTCACTGAAGCCCTGTGAGGGGGATGTTATCACCCCACCTTAGAGATGAGGACACTGAGGCTTAGAGAAGTTAGGGGACTTGAGCAGGGTCACCCAGGGGAGGCTTCCTCCCGGGGCTGCCTGACTTCAGAGTCACAGTCTTCTTGGGAGGTGAGTTTCTTTCCTCTCCCACCGACCTGGGAGAAGGGGGTCTGGAGGGCTCTCCTGCATTTTCTTGCACATGGGTGGTAGCGTACTCTGGCTGGAATGGGGACCCCGGAGCTCCTGGGCTTGGCTCAGTCTGACTTGGCTGTGTGACCGTTTACTCCTGTGGGCCTGCACCCGTTCCCGCCATAAAACAGTGCTTCTGAGAAGCACACTTCAGATTCCCACTCGCCTTCTCCCACCCTCCAACTCACCCAAACGTTAGGCTGCTGGGTGAGTGCGCCCTGCTGCCGGGCTGTGGGGTGCCCTGTGTTGCAGGGGAGGTGCGCCCTGTGGGGAGGTGGGGGAGGTGTGCTGTCTTGTGAGATGCATGGTGGAGTGAGGTGCGCTGTGTAGGGAGGTGGGGGGAGGTGCGCTGT